>NC_050454.1:11957264-12042471 GCF_903995425.1 Onychomys torridus
AAAATGTGTGTGTGTGTGTGTGTGTGTGTGTGTGTGTGTGTGTATTTATCAGGCTTGGTGGCAAGTGTCTTTAACTGCTGAGTCACCTTGCCTGCCCAAGTTGCCACACTTGAAATGACTATTGGTCTTTCTCGGTTGACAAGTTTTAAAAGAATCAGCACAGAAGAACTGAAGGGAAGGAGGAAGAGGTGGGGCCCTTAAGTCGCTTCAGTTCTGAGAAGGCAGCAAGGCCTTTGTGTAAACAAAAGTCTTACTGGGTGAGGAGGATATTTAAAACTGCATGAAAGTCTTATAAGGTGGGAGAGATAATGATATTCAAGCCCCTTGTCATAAATTCAAGTTATACAGTGTTTGCTAGAACAGACTAATGTTAGTTATTTATTGGCGCTCTTACCCCACCAGGAACACGTCCTGAACATGATAAATCCACAGAAGAGCTGTTTATAATATAGGATAGAGGATAGAGGTGACAGGCCTGTGTGAAGCACACAGAGAACAGAGTGAGAGAAAGAGAGAGAAAGAGAGGAGAGAGACCATGTGCAAAATGGCGCTGGCTTTTTAAAGAGTGAGCTGCGCATGCGTACAGGACCGCATGTGGCTTCTCCAGATTACATGGCTGCACGCGCTTTACACAACCATGTAAAGCCACAGAGTCCTAGCCACGCGAGATGTTCTGACCTGGAAATGGCTATTTTGAACTGGAAATAACTAGGCAGTCTGCCGGGCAAGCCCAACCGTGCGGACATGTTGTGATTTCCTATCAACTAAGACTTGAAAAAAACGTTTTACACTTTGTGATCACAGGACCTGCCTCCTTCCCTCCTGGAGTGGGGAGCACTGCTTTGGCCCCTGAGGTTATGAGGGCACTTTTAGGGATAGCTGCCTGGGTCTCCCAGTGTTGGGAGGGTCCTTCTGCCCCTTTGAATTTAAAATTGCCAATATTCCTTCAAAGTTGCCTACCCTCAGGTCCAGATAAGTCCCTCCAGAGAAACCTTCAATGAACCAAAAACTGCTGGGTCATTGTGACATTCTTTTTAGGTGACCTAGAACATTTTGTTCCTTGTTATACCAGATTCCTTATGCTTAGGAGTTCCTACCTATTGCTCCTTTTCTGGTTTGTTCGTTGCTTCTTTTTTTTTTTTTTTTTTTTTTGTGGAGGGTGGGGAGGGGTAATGTGTTACTTTGAACAAAACATGTTCAGAGATATGCCCACCTTTACATATGGTGACCATATTTTCTATAGGCACAATGCGACAGTTCCCTCAACAAAAGCCCTTTGATCCTGCTGCTCGTGGAGGTGTTTCTAGTGTGTTCCTTACTTGCCCCAGTAATAAACATTTCTTCGCTCTGTTTCTTGGTTGTGTTTATTGTGAGCCCTTTATATTCAGTTACACCATGACAGGCCCCTCCTTCCTTAGTGACAGACCATTTTTAGAAGGGTGTGGAACTGAATTTATGTGCAAAGAAAGCCATTGATTTGGAACTTCTGAGAAGTCTGGATGTGGTAGCCAGGACGCTTTGCCCTGAGGTTCCTTCTTTTCCCTTCAGTATAGTTCTTCTGAGCTCTAAAGCCGTTTCAGTGCTCAGAACCGGTTTATCAGCTGCCCCGCCCTCCACTCTTGGCAGAATCTGGAACACTATGGACTGTAAGATAAGCAAAAGTGGACCATAGGTTTTGAATCAAATGAGTATCTGGTGTCCCCTTAATTCTCTTCTGCTGCCCGGAGATGCTTCCTAGCTCCGTCCCCAACCTGTTTTCAATGAAAATGTGTGTCATTTGGGAGGTGGAGGGTGTTTGCTTTTGAACCCACTAAATGTCTGTTTAGCTTTTATGTAATCTTTCATAATCCTTTGCTGTATATCTTTCCACCAAGGTTGGTTTTCTGTTTTCATCTCTAGGCTAGATGGATTTGTTGCCAGCACACACCAGTCAGTGCTAGAGTCAGGAACACAGCTCTGTCACTGGATCTCAGCTACACCCAGGTCTCCCAGGCAACTGCCTGAGACAAAGCTTGCTTGTTAAATCTGGGGTGATGGGTTAAGTTCTCAGAAAGTAAGGAAAATAAAATGAAGAGTATGTGGTAAAGAAAACACAAGGCCTTGCCTTACCATGCAGCCTGGAGCTTCTTCAGCAAACGCAGCTGGTGGCTTAGATCAAGGAGGCTGCGTGGAAGGCCTGGCTGAGAGGGACTTCCCCAGGATGAGGGCTCTAGCACCCCGGCAGAGACCTCAAGAAGGCGAAGCCGGCTCTATAGTGGGATTTAGAAGCCCGGAGACAGTGTCAAAGGCCAAAATTGCAGCTACTTAGTTTGGAAATCATTTTCATATGAAAAAAATACTTTAATAAAAAAATGACTGAACTAAATAAATGTTAACAATTGTTTCCGTAAAAAAATGCTTTTTAGATTTATCCTATTTTATTTTATGTATGTATTGTATGTGTACCATGTGTGTGTGGTGCCGGTGGAAGTTAGAAGGCATTGGATCCCCTAGAATTGGAGTTATGGATTGTTTTGAGCCATCTTGTGGGGCTGAGAACCAAACAGAGGCCCTCAGGAAGGTCAACAAGTGCTCTTAACATTTGAGCCAACTCCAGCCCCTGGGTTTAGGATCTTAATTGACTTTTATTGTTCAATCCTGGAATTAGATGGCACCTCCTTCCATAAAAGAGAGTAAGCCATGGACTGAACAGAAGAAACTTTTTTTATATTTTGAACATATTTTGTGTGTGTACGTGTATGTGTGTATACGTGTGTGTGTGTGTGTGTGTGTGTGTGTGTGTGTGTGTGTGTACATGAATGCCACAGAACACATATGGAAGTTTAGAGAACACCTCTTTGGAGTTGGTTCTCTCCTTCCACTTTTATGTGGGTTTCAGGGTTCGAACTCAGAGCACACATATCTTTACTCACTGAGCCATCTTGCAGGCTCTAGTTAATAGAGAGAAAGGCTGAGAGCAAACAAACCAGCATCCAACCCAGAAGGCAGGCTAGCCACTTCAAAGTTACTCTCCTTGTAGGAAACTGGGCCAGAGACAAAACAGGAAACTGGTCGGGTTGTTTCAAGTTACCTCTTTAGCATAAGGAAATTAGACGTAAGAACATTCGCTACCATGGCACTGAAACTGGCTGTTATCTCTGCAATCTTGGTTGTGTGGAAGATCAGATTCAAAACTTAGTCTCAGGATGGTGGTATCAATGTTAGCATGGGCCACTCTGTTTTGATTTAGCCAGATCTGTTTAGAAGCTTTGTTAGAAACAGGGGCCTCCTGTAATTTCTAGTTAACAAAAGTGGCAGCCAGTGGCCTAGTCCAGAAATGGAAATGCCTGCACTGCCCTGGCAGTTGTTAGAGAAGAAATAAAAAGGTTGAGAAATTGGGCACGATAGAGTAATTACTCAATATGGGACCAGCAGAAACCAGGAAGTAGGTGTGAGAGGTGGGCCCAGAGGACATGTGATTTTCGAAGGCCATCAGGAATGTTTAGGAGAGAGTGGCAGTCACATTTCTAAGCAGGGGAAAGAGTCACAAAGTGGGACTTATTAATATTGGCAAATATGGGAGGCCATTTATTTAGATTGAGATCATGCATAGACCAGGCAAAAATGAAAATGGGTCACATGTCGGCTTTCTATATCTCCAATATGCTTCTCCGGCCTTTCAAGAAAGCAGGATTAGAGATAAAGCCAAGGCTCCAGAGCAGGCCACATTCAAGGGGAGCTATAATAAAGTTCCCTTAGCCCAGACCCCTTCAGAAGCAGGGGAGCCTAAGGTTCCCTGGGGTGTGGGGCAGAGCATCTGTGGAGCATGTGCCAGGCCCAGGGTTTGACCTCTATCAGCATGCATGTAGCCAGATGATGATCAGTTGGGCATTTTAGTGTTCTATACCCCTGTCCCTGTGAAAAGTGACTTTGAAATGCCCAGTCTGACTTTTGCTTTTTGTTTGTGTTTTATAAAGCTCCCCCTACCTCTGTCTGTGAAGCCCTCTTCAGCCAGTCCCTCAGAGCCCTAATCCTTTTTATGAGAGTAAGCATTGCCCAATTCTAGGATTGAAAATAAGCTCAATTAAGATCTTTAACTGTTGTAAATTTCACTCTGGCAATACCCATGGCGATGATGCCCTACACCAGTAGGTGAAGCCAGGGGCGGTACTTACTTGCCAGCTGATAGAAAGCCACAATTACCTTAAGGACTAGCAAGACCAGAGTTCAGCCAAGGAGGCTCAACCGCAAGCGCTGTGGAGATGACAGAGCTCCGAGTTCCCAGGCACACACACACAATAAGTGGGAAATCACTATGAGTTAATCTTCAGAGTTAACTTGGCTGGATTAGGAGTCACCTGGGAGACACACCTCTGTGTGTGTCTGTGGGGATGTTTTCAGAGAGCCTGACACATGGAGGGAAGACATACCCAGAGTATGGGCAGCTCCGTCTGGCTCCAGCCCCAGATGGAATAAAAATCAGGAAAGAACATTGGCACTCCTGCTCTCTGCTTCTAGCTTTATTGGAAGGGAAGACTTCCTCTTTGCTCAAGTATTTTGTCATAGCAACAAGAGGAGTTATAAAGACTTCCAGCAAAGATACTCACCATTCAGTGTCTACAACCCAACAGGAAAGAATGGGCAGCATAATGGGATTTTCCTTGGAGTCTATTTGATGGTCAAAGGGATTTATTTGTGGGAAGGGGGTTAACTCACAACCAGAATAAAGGAGTTGGTTTTGGAATCCTTGAGGGGTGGGGCATGGTACAATGCAGTTCTCAGGAGAGCTCAGCCTTGATCCACACCAGCATCCAAAACAAATCTTTCTTTGGTCCCTAGTTGGGGCCTCTGGTGGGCCTCTAACTCATGCATACACTCCCGCCATCCCGAGCTCCAACTGTTCTGTCTCCATGAGATGCTCTATGTGCAGGTGAGGCAGAGTTACCCGGAAGGCGATGGAGGGGAGCTTCCTCCATTCACTTATAGGATCCCTCTCCAAGGACCTGTACCTCATTTGCATTGGGACTTTCATATTCTCTTGCTAAAGAATGTCTTAAAACTAGATACGGAATCTACTTCTGTTCTCCAGGTGCAGGCGTGGCCCTCTGCTCCTTCTCTGTCGAGTCTTTATCTAAAACAACCATCCTTTATTCTTTGGCAATTTTCTCACCTTTCTTCCTTTAGTTCCTCTGTGTAGCCCTGGCTGTCCTGGAACTCACTCTGTAGACCAGGCTGGCCTCAAACTCAAGGAGATTCACCTGCCTCTGCTTCCCCGAGTGCTGGTACTGAAGTGTGCCACCATGCCCAGCAGAATTGATAACGGTAAAGAGTTTGCTGCAGTACTTACCTCCTCTGTTTAGTGTGTTTACTTGTGTCTCCCTCACTGGAATCTCGGTTGCAGGGAGCAGGGGCTTGGAGCGTTCCCTCCCACTGTATCATCAGCATCTGAAGTCATGCCGGCAAATGGGCAAGTGAGCGATGCATTGCTGTGACTGGCTGAAGCTCCATTTTGGATGAAATGAGAGAATTTGTATTTGTAGAGCCCAAAAGAAGGATAGCAGGATGGTTGGAGACCAAGATGGTAGAAACAGATAGAGCAGGTGGTCATGCATTCCACAAGGGCTCCCAGCATAAGCTGGCAAGCCCACAGTTAGCTTTGGCCAAGAGCACATTCTGCTGGTAGAGCAGGGACACCCAGAAATGGGCAATTAAGATCACTAAGCATTGGCTTTAACTAAGGCAGCATATGGGAAGTGCAGAGTAGACCACAGTTGACTTCCAATTGCACCAAGATTTATGATCTACTGAGCATGATAGGTTACATCTGTAAATTCTTGCTACCTGGAATGGGGAGGCAGAGAATCACTTGAGCCCAGAGTTCAGGGCCAGCCTGAGCTACATAGGAGACTCCCCCCCCAAGGCAACTCAAAATGAACAGACAGTGCCACAAGCAGTGTTCGAGGGCACTCAGAGCTCATTGGTAAACCATACAGACTGCATGGTTCTAGGGACCAGGTGGCTTGGTGGCAAGTTGAGGTACAGATATGTCTCACTGAAGGGGCTGTAAAGGCCTGAGTCTCCTACCAGCTGGCCCTGCCAACAAGACCTGCGGTCTTCAGCTGACCTGAAACTTTAAGAGTTTCTCTGACTTCCAGAGCTTTCTTTTGGACTGTATCTCAAAGACTTTAAAGGGCTGTGTGTGCATGTGTATGTGTGTGCGTGTGTGTGCGTGTGTGTGTGTGTGTGTGTGTGTGTGTGTGTGTGTGTGTAGATATGTGTATGTGTGTGTGCACACACATGTGTGTGTGCCTGTGGTGTGTGGGTGTACACATATGTGAATGACTGTGGTGTGTGTGTGTGTGTGTCTGTGGTGTGTGTGTGTGTGTGTGTGTGTCTGTGGTGTGTGTGTGTGTGTGCCTGTGGTGTGTGGGTGTACACATATGTGAATGATTGTCTGTGGTGTCTGTGGTGTGTGTGTGTGTGTGTGTGTGTGTGTGTGTGTGTGTGTGTGTAAGCATTTCTTTACCATCAGTTCTCCTTGGTATCTAATGACAGTCACATAAACATACTCTTACCTCTTAGCTCCAGGCCTGCCTGCTCTTCTGTTTGCTTTCTTTTTTCTTTTTTGACAAGATCTCTAGCTTAGGTTGCCTCGAACTCAGAACATAGCTGAATTTCTTATCCTCCTGCCATACCTCCCTGAGGGCTTGAGTGATGGGATTACAGGCATGCACTACATGCCTAGTTTATGGGGTCCTGGGGGTTGAACTCAGGGCCCTGTGCATGCTAGGCAAAGCACTCTATGAACTGAACTGCTCAAAGATTTTTAAAACTTAGCTTGGAGGGACTGGAGACCTGACTCACTGGTTAAGAGGGCTTGCTGCTCTTGTAGACCATCTAGGTTCAGTCCCTGGACCCACAGCATAGCTCATAATCATCTGTAACTACAGTTCTGGGTGATTTGATGCCCCAGGCAACAGAATTAGGTCCTTTTGCTAGAGAAGTACACCCTTCCATCTTTTAAAAAAAAATGTGTATGAGCGTTTACCTGGATGTATGTTCCCTGTGTGCGTGCCTGGAACATACAGAGGCCAGGAGAGGGAATTGGATCCCCCAGAACTGGAGTTATCTTACTGTTTCAGGTCATTTCTCCTAGAAGAGTAACCAGGTGATAGCGCTCCCATGGAAGTTCACTATAGATGCAGCGACCACTGATGCCCAAGGGTATATTTGTAGAAGAATATTTCAAGGTATGTTACTTTTGTTTATGTTGCATGTGTTTAACTCTGTGAAGCTGTGTTACTTGCAGCGACCACTGATACCCGAGGGTATATTTGTAGAAGAATATTTCAAGGTATGTTACTTTTGTTTATGTTGCATTTGTTTAACTCTGTGAAGCTGTGTTACTGTGTCTGTCTAAAACACCTGATGGTCTAATAAAGAACTGAACCACCAATGGCGAGGCTGGAGAAAGGATAGGTGTGGCTGGCAGAGAGAATATATAGGAGAAATCTTCGAAGAGAGAGAAGGAAAAAACTAGGAGCCAAAGAAGGGGGAAGACATCAGGGGGCCAGACACCCTGCTACACAGTAAGCCACGGAGTAAGAGTAAGATACAGAAGTAAGAGAATGGGAAAAGTTCAGAGGCAAAAAGTAGACACGCTAATTTAAGTTAAGGAAAGCTGGTTAGAAACTAAGCCAAGCTAAGGCCAGGCATTCATAAGTAATAACAAGCCTCCGTGTGTGAATTTATTGGGGAGCTGGGTGGCAGGCCCCCTAAAAGAGCAAAAAGAACCCCAAACAACATACATTATTTGTCTAAAATGTTCTGCATACACTGTTGGCTGATGTTTAATTAGGTTATTAGCTTGGTAGGTAACCTCATTATTTCTCAGTTAATGGAGAGCTCCACCCTCTGGCCAGTTTAGTTCATTGCAGTTTCTCTGGAGTGTGGGAACCCTTCTGGGAAGGGATAGAGAGCTCCTTCCACACTTTCCTGTCAATAGACCCTGGGTATGCAGATCTTAAGAACCCGAAGAGGCACCAGACTGGGTCCAAAAACAAAACAAAACAAAACAAAAAACTGTAAGCAATCTTCAGTATTATTCATGCCTACCATGTGGTTCTCTGTCACTAGTATGGAAGTACAGGGGAAAGAGTTAGGGTAAGATCCTCATACCACTGGGTGTGGTTTTCCTTGACCCTGGGAAGGTCAGGTCACCTGCACGCCAAGGAGGAGGATGGAGATCCCCTGGGTCTTGTCCTTCTGATGTAGGTGCAGGAGGTAAATCATTTCCCTTAGAGAACTTAAGAGCAGTGTGGAAGAGAACAGAAAGACTGGGATCCACAGTCCCCCCTCTCCCCACTTCACACGCATGCCCTCAGGACTAAGGGCGAGAAGGGAACATAGGCTTTAATCCCGTTTTCCTCAAGAAGAAGAAACACTGGGAAGAACTCAAAAGATTGAGCACCTGGATGTCTCTCGAAGAGGCTCTCCCCAGGGACCTATCATTGTAGAGGTAACCGTCTTGTTAAATAAGAAACACAGAGCCAAATACAGAGTTAATAACCAAGAGGTCAGAGCAATAGCTGAGAGCTGAAAACCTTACCCTTCACTGCTGCTGCTGTCTTTCCTCTCCTCAAGAGGCCAACTTTCTGTGTGTTTTTCCTTTTTATAGACTTTCTCTCCTGCCTCCTCATTGGTTGTAAACCCAGCCACAAGACCTCCTCGTCACTGCCTGTCTGTTCAGACCTCCGGGTTTTTTATGGTTGGTATTGAGATTAAAGGTGTGTGTCTCCATGTTGGCTGTATCCTTGAACACACAGAGTTCCTGCCTAGCTCTGCCTCCCAAGTGCTGGGATTAAAGGTGTGTATCACCACCGCCCAGTTTCTGCTATGACTTGCTCTTACCCCAAGGCAACTTTATTAACATACAAATAAAATCATATTTCAGTAAAAATAAAATATCACCACATTTCCCATTTTCTATTTTAATAAAAAGAAAAAAGGAAAAAAGTTATAACTAATATAAGAACAACTATATCCAATAAGTATATACAATATATATAGTCAAGAGTTACATTAACAATGTCTAGTCCATTAATATTTGACAGATTCTGATAAAAACTCCATTATATATATTAACAATGTCCAGTCCAGTAATATTTGATAAACTCAGACAAAAAATTTTCATTACTTATCCTATGTTAAAATAAGTAGTTCCTTTTTAAAAGTATTTTTTGTTTTCATAATAGATTCAGTAATCTACCTTTTGTCATTTTTATATCTTCCCCTTTTTCTTTTTAGAGTAGATTCAATTATCTACCCATTTATCTTATTATTTATTTATCTTTTTTCTCAGGGTAGATTCAGTGATCTACCTCATATCTATATTCTCCTTTTTCTTTTTTAAATAAAACCTCTGAATCTAATCTCCTTGGTCAGCTTTTTTCCTGACCACTAGCAATTAACATCTTGTAACCAACCATCATAAACAATGACAATATCCATAACTCCTTAAATGACCAAAAACTTCCCATCCCACCTCTTGGGAATGTGGGCGTCGTTTTCTTAAAATTACTTCCTGTTTTCTGGGGGTGAAGAATCTTTAGGGGATCCTGAAAAGAAAATTTTTGGGTTAATGGTCAAGTCCTGTATCATTTGTCCAGTCGCTGCATAATAAGAAAGTGCAGGGATTGTTTCAAGTTCTTGTTCAAGTAGTCTGTCAAACTGGATCGTCTCAGCCAGTCATCTCGAAATTGTCCTGACCAGTTTGTAGTCCAAAGTCGATCTTTCCATGGTGTTAATCAGCTTAATGGCTTTACCACAGTCCATGTGGCATCATCATTGTGGGGTCCCATCATCCTTTTGAAGATTTCAAAGTTGCTGTTAGGTGTGGTCATGGTTCCCTTTAGAATTTTTTTTTTTTTTTTTTGTCTCCTCTGTGGTTTGGCGCAATCACAGTCTGATAAATATCTGTCTCTCTGAACTATGAACATTCTTCCCTAGAAGAGGAAATCTTCACAGCTAAAAACAGCTTCCTAGTTGTCTCTCTCAAGTTGGTGGGTTCCTGGCATGTGGGTTTGACCAGCAGTATGGCGGAAATGAGGCGTTTGCAAGCGGCACACTACACTGCGTGGTGGATTTAGCCTTTGCTAGTTTAAAAAAAAAAAAAAAAGGAGGTTTCTGGGACTACACACTGCTTTGATAAAACCCAAGAGTTGATGTTGATGGTGGCTCCCAGAGAAGGTGGTAAACATACCACTGCCATGTTGGGAAGCTGAGGTGGGAGGAGCCAGCAGCCAAAGCTGCTGTTTTAGCCCTAGTGATGCTACAGTAAACAGATTCAGATGAAACAAGACTTTAAAAGCTTTACAATGTGTGTAAAAATGTACGTAGGCTTGAGAGAGAGAGCTGCCAGCCACCGCCATGACAAGTGAAATAGAAGGTACAGATCAGCCAGGAGCCACATGGCAAGTTATAGATTAATAGAAATGGGTTAATTTAAGATAAAAGAAGTAGATAACAAGAAGCCTGCCACGGCCATACAGTTTATAAGTAATATAAGCGTCTGAGTGATTATTTTATATGTGGGTTGTGGGACCACGAAGGGGGATGCACAGACTTGGTGGCACCTGGAAAGAAGCTCTCCAGCTACATATCGTAGCATGCCTGTTGTAACAGGAGGGAAGATATTTTACTTAATCAATTAGTTTTTGAGACAGAGTCTCACAGAGTAACACAGGTTGGTCTCAAACTTACTATAGAGCTGAGGATGACCTTGAATTTCTAATCTTGCTTTCACCTCTAGAGCTAGGATTACAGGTATATCCCACCACACCTGTTTTTTTTCCCCCCAAGACAGGGTTTCTCTGTGTAGCTTTGTGCCTTTCCTGAATCTCGCTCTGTAGACCAGGCTGGCCTCAAACTCACAGAGATCCGCCTGGCTCTGCCTCCCGAGTGCTGCGATTAAAGGCATGCGCCACCACCGCCCAGCGAAATCCTAACTGCCCTGTTACCACACTTGGTTTTATGCAGTACGGGTCATGGGAGTTTGTGCCTAGTATGCACAAACTCTACCACCCAAGCTACATCCTCAGGCAGAGGGAAGGTAGCTTTCTTGAGGATTTTATATATACACACAGGGTATTTTGAGCATACTCACCTCTCCCATTCCTCCTCTACTTCTCCAGCTTCAGTCCCTCCCTCCCTCCCACTTCATGTCCTCTGGCTCTTACCATCTTTCTTCTCCCTCTCTAAAATGGTCCCTGAGCCTTGCACAGAAGGAATGTGGTAAAGAGGCTCCATGTGCAGCCCTACTCCACAGACTCTTATCTTTGATTGATTGAGAGCTTCTGTGTTAGCTGCCATCCAAGTGGAAGAAACTTCTCTGAAGAAGTCTGAGAGCTACACTAATCTGTGAGTATAGAGATAAAAATGCAGACAGCACTTTGATACTATGCCCATTCAGCAAAATAATAGTAGTAGGTTTGCCTTTGAGGTGGGGAACTATGAACTCCTCAATCGCTTGTTCTTGGATAGATTTACAGAATGAAATGTGTGTTTCCTGCTGTGCAGCAGGCCTTAAATCTTATCAGAAAGCAATTGGTGACCCCGATAATGTTAAGTCTACTGTTGCATTCATGGGCAAGTCTTGTTGTTCCAGTCATTACTGTAGCTCACAGATGTCACAGCTGTAATACTGCTGATGGCTCCCCCATCCCTCCCTGCCCCCAAACAGCTTACAGGGCACCTTCCAGGACTATGAATGTAGCCAACAGGGAAGGAAGCTTCATGGTTAGTGCCAACTTAGTTTCTCAATGTTCTGTGATCAAAGTGTGTGGTGTCTTCAGCAAGAGGTCCTACCATCAAGTGAGAAAAGACATTTTAAAGCCAGTTACTTATGCTATAAGACTACAGAAACAATGGTCCTCAAAGAGCTGAAATTTCCCACAGAAATCTCATGCTGGAAGAAGGGAAGGCTAAAACTTTGGTGCCAGACAGAGAAGGAACTATTAGTGACTGTCCTGGTCACTCTTCTATTGTTGTGAAGAGACACCATGACCAAGGCAACTCTTACAAAAGAAAGCATTTACTTGGGGACTTGCTTAGAGTTTCAGAGGTTTAGTCCATGATCATCATGGCAGGAAGCATGGTGGCATGCAGGCAGGTGCTAGAGAAGTCACTGAGAACTACATCCTGATCTATGAACAGAGAGAGACACTGGGCCTGGCGTGGGCTTTTGAAACCCCAGAGGCCCGCCCCCAGTGACACACTTCCTCCAACAAGGCCACTCCTCCTGACTCTTTTAATCCTTTCAAACAGTGCCACTCCCTGATGACTAAGCATTCAAATATGGAGGCCATTCTTACTCATAGTGATGAAACAAGACAGGAACTTTCAGGGACACTTTCCTGAGCTGATACACCTTAAAACCCCTTTATTTTCAGCTAAACCTTTAGAGTACAAACTGAGCATGCTTAGGAATGTACTCTCAACATTGTCTCACCCCACATGAATATGCAGAGGCCCGGCAAATAAAATGCCCACATTTCATTTCTTCTGAGAGAGTACTGTGTTAGAAAAGCCTTCCATGTTCTCTTTCCCAGCTGTTTTCCCCACTCTTTTTTTTTTGGTTTTTTTGAGACAGGGTTTCTCTGTAGCTTTGGAGGCTGCCCTGGAACTCACTTTGTAGATCAGGCTAGCCTCAAACTCACAGAGATCTGCCTGCCTCTGCCTCACGAGTGCTGGGATTACAGGTGTGCACCACCACCTCCTGGCTGTTTTCCCCTCTCTTTTTGTGTCTTGGCTGTGTTTACTTCTGTTGTGACCCACCAAGATGTGAAGCCATTCTGTTGCTATCGAATGCTTCCTGGAAAGAGGTTTCACACCATTCTGTCAACTTGTCAGAACACCTCACAAGACAATTTGGGACCACAGCAATGGTCAGTGATGTATACAGACCATACTTCATTCAGAACTGCTTAGTTATGTTTATCCCTTGTTCTCTATTTCAAGCTCCACCTCAAGTCAATACCCAAAGATGGTGGACTTGTACAAGGGCATCACTGGATCTTTTGTCCTTCTTCCCAATGTGGTCACGCTGAATAGATCTTTTGCTGCTTGTCACTGTTATTTATCTCTGTAACTGGCTCATTGGGGGCAGGTAGCTGAGTGTAGCTTGTTGGGGCTGATAAAGCCCTGGGTTTGACCCTAAGCACTCACAGGATCAATTATGTTCCTTGGGTGGCCACAAGCTGTTGCTTTAGGTCTGCCTGTTGGATCCGGGGTGAAAAATCCCTTCCATTAGCTCTCTGACTATGGCTAAGACCTGAGCAGATAGTTGGTTTGCTCACAGGACAACTTTGCCTTGTTAGATTCCATTCAAATTAGGAGTAAAGTGCACCTGTCTTAGTTTGGGTTTTCATTGTTGTGAAGAGACATCACGACCATGGCAACTCTTACAAAGGAAAACATTTAATTGGGGTGGCGACTTACAGTTTCAGAGGTTCAGTCCATTATCATCATGGTGGGGAACATGGTGGCATGCAGGCAGACTTGGTGCGGAGCTGAGAGTCCTACATCTTGACTCAGAGGCAACAGGAAGTCAACTGACTATCACACTGAGAGACGCTTGAGCAAAAACCCCTTAAAACCTGGCTCCACTGTGACACCCTTCCTCCAACAAGGCCACACCTCCTAATAGTGCCACTTCCTTGGGGAGCCATTTTTTTTTCAAACCAACACACTGTCTATGCCAGGCTGGGAGTGTAATGGAGCCTGAGGGTGTCAGCAGGGACAGAGCAGTGTCCAAGGGAAGTCTTAACCCCCAGTGGTAAACTTCTCCGTGCTCTGCCTCATGGAGGATGGTAGGGTGCTGAAGGGCAGGGACTGTAGATTTACTCAATGTAGTCATGATTTCATAGATGTATTGAACAAATATCCACAAAAGTGCCTGCTGTGTGCCTGGATTGCTAAGACTGTCTTCTCAGATGCCATCTGGTTGGCTCTCAAGCCCTTCCTATAATTCCAGCCTGCCTCTTCAGGCAGAAGCCCAAAACCAACTGGGGAACCCTGGCCACATCTGCAGATTGCTCTGCTCTCTGCTTCTGACCTTCCTTCTGCCTGGGGACTGTGTCCTGCCCATCCCACCTCCACTTCCGGTTCCATTTCTTAGCTCTTTAGAACTATGGGTGGGTTGGGGATTTAGCTCAGTGGTAGAGTGCTTGCCTAGCAAGCACACGGGCCTAGGTTCAATCCTCAGCTCAAAAAAACAAAAAACAAAAAACAAAAAACAAAAACAAAAAACCACCAAGAACTATGGGCTTGAGGGCTTTGGTTTGTCTGTGTTTTTTTTTTTCAGTCTGCTATGTATTCAATGCTGGCGACAGTCTGTGTTTCATAAATATGAATTTTTTTTTCTATTTTCAGCCCCTGAGATCAGTAGCTAGAACTGCCCCCCCCCCATGGAGGTACTCAATACAGATTTGTTAAAATAATTCGTATGTAAATGTTATGGTTTTAAAATGTATTGAGCAATAGCCCTGCCTGCAAAAGTCCTTCAAATCTCTTTTTAATTACTTTAGTGTATGTACATGTGTGAGAGATCAGAGGACAGCTGGCAGGGTTTTTCCTTCCGCTTCAGGGGTTCCAGGGATCAAACCCAGGTCACTAGGCTTGGAGGCAAGCACCCTTGCCCACTAAGCCACCTCACCAGCCCTCAAATCGATTTTTAATTAAAAGGTAATCCACCAAGAAGCAGCGCCTAGGCCCCTCCCCCGCCTTTGTAAGTGGCTGGACACTGACGTGCTTCCAATGAATAGAACAGGAGTGTTTCAAACAGAAACTTCTGGGCTGGGGTATGGTGCAGCAGCAGCGTTCTTTCCCAGGTTCAAGGGCTTGAATTTTATCCTCAGCCCTGAAAAAAAAGGGGGGAGGGAAGAGGAAGAAAGGGAGAAGGGAGGAAGAGAAGAAAGAGGAAGGCCTTCCAGTGCCTACACCTGGCAGATGCTCCCTTGAGCAAATGGTCACAAAAAGAAAAAAGAGAAGACGTTGCAGTTTGGTCGTGAGGACATCAGAAGAGCCACTTGAGAGACAGTCACAGAATACTTGATGTTATTCTTCAAAACCAAAGCAAGCCCGAGAAATGGTCGCAGATAGAGGACTCTGGAAGGCAGGGTGACTAAAGGCAGTGTGGTGTCCTGTGGTGAAGCCTGGAACAGGACAGGGCTCAGGGAGAAACTGATGCAACCGAAAGGGAGCCCGGAATTCAGTTACCAGTGGCGGGCCAGAGTTCACGTCCCGCCTTTGACAGGTACAGATGGTCATACAGAATGTTACCATGAGGAAGGAGCACTGGGGACTCATCTCTGCCACCTTCTGTCTTTTCTCTCCCCCACCTTTCCTTTCCTCCTTCCTAAGGTTGGTTGGTTGGTTGTTAAGATAGGGTCACCTGGCTGGGCGGTGATGGCGCACGCCTTTAATCCCAGCACTCGGGAGGCAGAGCCAGGCGGATCTCTGTGAGTTCGAGGCCAGCCTGCTCTACAGAGGGAGTTCCAGGACATGCACCAACTACACAGAGAAACTCTGTCTCAAAAAACCAAAACCAAACCAAACAAACAAAACAAAACAACAACAACAACAAAAAAGATACTGTCTCCTGTACTACAGGCTGGTCTCAACGTTGCTACGCAGCCAAGGCTAGCCTTGAACTTCTAATACTCTCCCCTCACCTGCAGGTGTCAGGTGTATGCCACCACACCAGATTTCATGCAGCCTTGGGGACAGAAGCTGGCTGTCATGCATGCTAGGCAAGCACTATACCAAGTCACACCCCTAACCCTATAAATTTCCTACAAATATAAAATTATATCAAATGAAAAGCTTATTGAAAGGCTAACAGAAGAGCCACTGGTTTGTCTCAGCAGATCACATGCTTAGCATGTCTGAGCCAAGCACCAAAAATATTTTTTAAAGTATAAATAATATAATATATTTGTCACCCTATTCAGAAATAATAGCTTCTGGGAGCTTGGTACCTAGTATTACTCATCCTTTTCATGTTTAAAAGCTTATAATTTTAGATGTGATACCATTTTTTTATTTTTCAAAAAATTTTTAAAATTCATTTTACATACCAAACACAGATCCCCCTCTCATCCCTCCTCCCACTCCCCCATTTTTTCTTAAAACTGAAAATCAAATTGATTGTAGAGGTATAAATCAGTGGGCGAGCACTTGCCTGGCATAGATGAGGCCCTGGGTTTGATCCCCAACACTGCCAAAATGAAAGATTTTCTACAAAATATTTTAAACATAAAAATGAAAGAATACAATTTCCATAGCCACAGTGTGGTGCCACACCTCATCCGTTGTTCTGTAGCTTGATATGTTTCCACATCAAGTGTGTCTCTGACTTTCCAGCACACTTCTGACATCCGTCTTCAATGGCTGCCCAGTATCCGTAGTGGATGCCTTATTAGCCTGTACTTGTTTGAGACTGAATGCTAACTTGATCGAGTTCAGGCAAGAAGGGGACCTGAGCATAAAAATGAGTGGGAAGGTGGTTGGTTGGGCCGTGGGGACAACTGAGTCAGGGCAGGATTCCCATGTTCTCTCTGTATGTCTTCTGTGCCTCTCGGGCTCTGCCACTGCCTGCTCTCCCTGCAGCTCAGTCAGCTGTGTTTGTTTGAGTCCACAGGGCAGGAATCGTGGCCTCTGGGCCTACATCACATGCTTAGATTGGCTCTTGTCTTAGGGTTTCTATTGCTGTGAAGAGACACCATGACCATCAGCAACTCTTATAAAGGAAAACATTTATAACTGTGGCGGCTCACTTACAGTTCAAAGGTTTAGTCCATTATCATCACGGCAGGAAGCAAGGCAGCACACAGGCAGACATAGTGCTGGAGAGGTAGCTGAGAGGTCTTCCATCTTGACTCACAGGCAACAGGAAGTAGTCTCAGACACTGGGCATGGCTTGAGCATATATGAGACCTCAAAGCTTGTCTCCACAGTGACACACTTCCTCCAACATGGCCACACCTACCAATAATGCCACTCCCCTTTGGGGCCATTTGCTTTCAAACCACTACAGCTCCCTATCACAGTCCTTGTTGCAAACTTTTAGAAAGGCTCTGAGTGGCCTGCCGTGGGACCAGTGGACATGCTGAATCCACCAGCTGTGGCAGAGAAGGCAGGCTGTAAGATGGCCCCAGAAAAAGATCTGTGCTGGGCAGGGTGGTGTTTGGGGTATGGATGGACCATACCTAATTTAAGCATTGCAGTATTGGGTAACTTTCAGCTCTTTACTCTTAAATAATGTTGCCTCACACAGCCACCTGTACACACCATTGTTAAAGAGTTGGTGTTTGGTAGGCTGGAGTCGTGGCACGGAATTGCTGAGCCCACAAGAACTGTGCTTGCTGCCAAGTTTACAAGGTGATGACAGTGTTCCCTCTTACCAGCTGTGTGTGGGGGAGGGCACCACTGCGTCATGTTCTCTCCAGTGGTCTTTAATTTTCATGATCTGGTTGAAAAAAGATGTCAGTTTTGTGTTTTTAGAATGTTGCATCATGGTAATTGAGCATATTTTTCTTATATTTCTTAGCCACTCATTTTTGTTTCTTTTTTGTGATTTCCCTACCCCCTGTGTAACTGTTTTCAATAAGATGCCTCTTCTTTTCATCACTCGTATGTAGGAACTTTGAATTCTGTGGACTTTCACCCCTTATCTTTTCACATATTGCAAATGTTTCCCCGAGCCAATGATTTGATATAAAAGTTTAAAATGTGATGTGTGTGGTTCTGTGGATCAAACCCGGGTCCTCCATGTGCGTGTGCTGTGCGCGTGCGCGTGCGCGTGCGTGTGCGTGTGCGTGTGCGTGTGTGTGTGTGTGTGTGTGTTAGGCATGAATGCTATGCATGTGTACACACTTGGATGTATAGAGAGTGTGTATCAGTGGGGCTCAGAGGAGGATGTTGGGTATCCTTCTCCTTAATACTCTCCACTGTATTCCCTTGAGGCAGGATCTCTCACTGAACCTGAAGTGCACCATTTCCCCACTAGGTTCTCAGGCTCTGTCTCTTCTTCTACCCCTGCTTAATTTTGCTTGTTTTCCCCTTTGGATCCAACTGGTCAAATTTCTCTTTCTTATCTCTCCAAGTTGCACTGAATTCTAGATAAATAGGGTGGGAAATTTTTTTTTTAAAGATTTATTTATATGTTATGTATTCAGCATGTATGACTGCAGGCCAGAAGAGGGCACTAGATCTCATTACAGATGGTTATGAGCCACCATGTGGTTGCTGGGAATTGAACTCAGGACCATCTGGAAGAGCAGTCAGTGCTCTTAACCTCTGAGCCATCTCTCCAGCCCAAAAAAATCTTTTATAATGTTGGCTTCCTTTCTAGGTCTGTATACTTCAATCCACATCTCAATAAAGATAGTTTCCATTGTAATAACACTGTTTTCTTTTTCATTTAGTTTTTATTTTTAATCATAAGCTTAACTCTTCAATCCAGATAGACTTGGAGGGAAATATGGACTCTAAAGAAATGCCATGACGGATCTCTGTGAGTTCAAGGCCAGCCTAGTCTACAGAGCGAGATCTAGGACAGCCTCCAAAGCTACACAGAGAAACCTTGTCTTGGAAAACAAAACAAAACAAAACAAAATTCCATGAAAGCTCAGAGATTATGGGGTATTGGGAGCAAATAGGGTGGAGGGCACTCTCCTGAAGGATGGTCTGCTGGTTGAGACACACACATGTCAGAAGTATTAGACCTGTCCATGGTCATCAATGGTGACCTACTTTCTGGTCTTGCTGTTCCTGGACCCAAAGTGTTTCATGGCTTCCACAATGCTCCTGCCCTGGTTCATTTCCCCAAAGACCCAGGCTTGCCATTCAACTACTCAGGCTTGGCAGTGTAGATGAAAAAACTAGGAACCATTTGTGTTGGGTCCAGCATTTTCCATAGACAAGACAGCAGGACCTGGATGCTTCAGGATGTAGACCCATCCTTATACTTCTCGCCATAGGTGGACTTGGCACCAGTGCCTCCATAATGTGTGAAGTTACCACCCTGGCAGAAAAATCTGGAATAATTCTATGAAAGGAAGAACTCTTATAACCAAATCCTTTGTCTCCAGAGCTCAGTGCAGAAACCTTCCGCTCTCTTTGGAACTCTGCAAACATCATGAAGGAAACCTTGCAATGTGAAGGAACACAGTGGGGAATGACCATGGCTGACAGCACATGGCTGCCGGGGACAGAGCCATCTGCAAAGCTATGTTTTCCACCTCCAGATACTTCATCATTTTGTCACTGTTGTATTATGATTTCTTTACCATTGTGTTTTATAAGCTTTTAATGTTGTCTTGAAGTCAACCAACTTACTGAACTCCATGATTATTTTAATAGTTTGATGCTAATTATCATAAATATTCTAGGTTACTAATTAATGAAAGACCTATTATAAGGGTTACTTGACTTATTAATACTTTTTCCCTTGTCTTGGGCCTTATCACTGTAGTGTCTGGAGGGGACCTTTCTCTTTGGTACCCTCTGGGACACGACTTGACTCTGCCTTCCAGCTGGATGCCTCTTGATCATGAGTGTAGCTTTGCCGTTTTGTGGGGATTCAGGGCAGCAATCTCCTGACTACTTGCCAGAATATGGTCTTCCTCAAGTGTAGCTTTCAAATTTCTCATGTCCTTCAGTATCCCATCAGGAGGCAAACAGACAGTGATTCCAGGAAACTCCTCTGGGGATGACAGGACATACCCTGAATGTCAGCAAATGTCTGAGACCACCACAGCCTACATCTTCCCACACTCACCTCCTGGCTCTGGCACTGCTGGAAGACTGGGCTAGTCAACTGATAGTCTTCCATTTCCAGCTCACTACCCCCAGTGCCTCTCGCTTTCCTTGGCCCTTGTCTAACTGACCTACTAAGGTCTCAGCTTGTGTCTTGTGTCCTTCATCACCCCAGATCCGACCAAGAGACTTAGAGAGAGGGAATAAGACATTGAGAGAGGTTAGCCACATTCCTCCTGCTCTGAAGACAGACTGCTGCACCTGGAGTTTGGGGTGGGGGCACGCAGCTTGGGAAATAGTTCAAAACATCTCATTCAGGGGCTGACATGTGGCCCTTTGTGACTTGTTTCTTAGTATCTTGAAGCTTTTTTTTTAAGATTTATTTTAATTTATGTGTTTGTGTGTGTGCACAGATAGGTGCAAGTACCCACAGAGGCCTGAAAGAAGGCATTGGATACCTTGGACCTGGAGTTCCAGGTGGTTGTGAGTCGCCTATCTGGGTGCTGGGAGCTAAAATCTGGGCCTGTGGAAAAGCACCGAGTGTTCTAAATTGCTGAGCCATGGCTCTGCCTCTGATGGCTTCTCCACAACAGTCAGCAAGCATGAGACTCGTTTGCCTGGGTTTCTCACCTCTTCCAGCTTACCTTCCTCTTCAGATCTCAGGAGAAACTGGAGCTCCTTGGTCACATGAGAAACATACTTCCACTGGGCAGTGGTGGCGCACGCCTGTAATCCCAGCACTTGGGAGGCAGAGGCAGGGGGATCTCTGTGAGTTCGAGGCCAGCCTGATCTACAGAGTGAGATCCAGGACAGGCTCCAAAGCTACAGAGAAACCCTGTCTCAAAAAACAAAACAAAACAAAACAAGACAAAACAACAACAAAGAAACATACTTCCCCCCACTCTAGGCTCAATCCCACCTCAGGGGCATGCAGGTGGTATTCTCTACACAACATATCTAACCTGGATGTTCAGTCAGGAGGAACTGATCAGACAAACCTAGATTTAGGGGCTTCAAAAACAGAATCGTTTCACGTTCTGCCCGCATGCACTTCAGGGCATCACATGCCGATGGCACTATTTTGGGGGGCTGTGGGACCCTCAAGAGGTGGATCCTGGCTGGAGGACGTGAGCTCCTGGGGAGTCAGCCTTAGGCTTTGTTACCCCTGGCGCTATTCTAGCCTCAGCTCCCTGCTTCTGACCCACAAAGAAAGGAGGAGGCGCCAAGTTCCTACCTTCATGAACTCCACTGTGCCAATCCCACTTGGCCTTCTCTACCACGATGGACTGAAATCCCCTAAACTGTGTGCCAAAGCGGATCCCACCTGCCTGAAGTTGCTTCCGTATGGTGTTTTGTCAATGACGAGAAACAAAACTAATAGAGTGGCACACTCATAAGTCTAGACTGAGGAAACAGAACAATCATGTCAACCAAATGCAAGTCACACTCACTGAGTGGAACCTCGGGAGAAGGATGCATCATTTCTGCAACTAGCTTCAACCGATCCGGCAATATGCATCTATCTCCACACATGCACACACACATACTCTGAATGTGTCTAAAGTAAGTGTGGCAAATTATTAATGACTGGCGACTTGGTTATAGGTGCTTGAGGCTTTGTTATGTTCCTCTCTCGTCTTTCATGTAAATGTGAACTTTGCAGGGTCTGGGGAGACAGCTCAGTCAGTAAGGTGCTTTCCATGCCCTGAGTGAACCCCAGCAACCATGTGAAAAAGCTGAATGGGGCGGTGCACACTTGTCATCTCAGCAATGGGGAGGCAGAGACAGGTGGATACCTGGGGAATGACAGGACAGCCTGTCTAGTCTGCTTGGTGAGTTCCAGGCTGGTGAGAGACTCTGTCTCAAAACACAAGGTAGAAAGTTCCCGAGGAACAATATCTAATGTTGTACTCTGGTACACACACACACACACACACACACACACACACACACACACACACGTACTCTCATGCACACACAAACAACTTTAAGTGCATGCTAAGCACGTGTTCTACCACAGAGCTCTATCTCTCACCTAAACTTCTTTTCAAAACCACGAGGTGACCTGTCATCTCTGCATTTGGTCTCTAAGGCGACCACTGTTTCTGCTGAGTGCACTCCTTGGCCTCAACCTGAAGATAGCTCCCTCTCCATTGCCCTGCTACTGAGGACACACGACTCTCCTGCAGATGAAAGATCTTGCAGATGAGGGGCTGGGGAGATGGCTCAGAGGCTAAGAGCATTGGCTGCTCTTCCAGAGGTCCTGAGTTCAATTCCCAGCAACCACATGGTGGCTCACAACCATCTGTAATGAGATCTGGTGCCCTCTTCTGACCTGTAGGGATACATGCAGACAGAACGCTGTATACATAATAAATCTTTAAAAAAAAAAAAATCTTGCAGATGAAAGAATTTTCAAATGGACTCAGCAGGAAGTTCAAGGCCAGTGGAAACAGCAGGTAGAGAAGTTAGGCCTTCTGAATGAGAGGCAAAGAAAGGGGTGAGGTTTGGACGATTGAGTTCAATCTCTAGCTATGGAAAAAAATAAATTTCTTGGGCTCAGCAGGTAAGGGCGCTTGACACCAAACATAGCACGCTGAGTTCAGTCCCTGGGACCCACGTAGTAAAAGGAGAGAACCCACTATCACAAGCTGTTCTGACCTCAAACATGTACATGAGCTGCCTGTGAGCAGCCTCATGGGGGTGGACGGGAAAGGGAGGGACAGGAACGGGGTGGGGGTGGGGGTGGGGAGAAAATCCAGAGTGTTGGGGCAAGCAGGCTCAGAATTTTAGAAATGTCCGGAAAGGGGAGATGGAAAGAGGGAAAGTTACGTTTTGGAGTCAGCACACAGGAAGCACGCAGGCTGGACAGTGAGGCCTTGTGTTTGCCCCTCCATGGCAGTGAGAACCTGGAGGGCAGTGACCGCAGACTTCAGGGCACAGACAGGGTGCAAAGTGAGCACTGCCACGTCCGGGCTTGGCTTGAGACCAGCACTCCTACCTTTGGCCCCTCTTCCAGGCCCGGGGATGAGGTCCTTCACCGCCACTCTCCCAAAGAGATGCAGTTCCAGAGAAGAATCTGTTTCACATTTGTCTCAGGGACCAGTTGGGAGTCAGATCACTTTGAGTGGGTATTTTAATAGGGTTGTCCATACATGTAAAATATATACTATGTATACACACATGACACTACGAAACTCATCAAACTACCAATATTAAGAATGACCCTCCCATGTATCCCAACTCCCCCCCAAAAAACTATGGTTTGAATGTGAAATGGCCCACACAGGGGAGGAATTTTAAACATTTATTTATGTATGAATGTATTTGTGTGTGTGTGTGTGTGTGTGTGTGTGTGTGTGTGTGTGTACATGTCTGAGGTCAGAACAGCTTGCGAGAATCAATTCTCTCCTTTTACTACATGGGTCCCAGGGACTGAACTCAGCCTGCTATGTCTGGTGGCAAGCGCCCTCACCTGCCGAGCCATCACACTGGGCCCAAGAAGATTTTTTTATCCATTGCTGGAGACTGAACTCAACCCTCAGATGTTCTGGGTGAGCCCTCTCCCACTGTGCTACACCCCCAGATGTTCTGGGTGAGCCCTCTCCCACTGTGCTACACCCCCAGATGTTCTGGGTGAGCCCTCTCCCACTGTGCTACACCCCCAGATGTTCTGGGTGAGCCCTCTCCCACTGTGCTACACCCCCAGATGTTCTGGGTGAGCCCTCTCCCACTGTGCTACACCCCCAGATGTTCTGGGTGAGCCCTCTCCCACTGTGCTACACTCCCAGATGTTCTGGGTGAGCCCTCTCCCACTGAGCTACACCCTCATTCCAATGGAGAAATTTTACGGATGGGATCACGTGTCTGCGACATCTCAACAGGTCCTTTCTGTAGAGGAGGCCAGCTGGTAACAGTCCTTAACAAATAGGGGACTAAAATCAACACAGAATTGTCTAAGATTTTTACTTCCTATTTTATTTAAATTTTGGTCTTTTGAGACACGGTCTCACTACGTAGACCAGGCTGGTCTGGAACTTACGGAGATCTACCTGCCTCTGCCTTCTGGGTGTTGGGATTAAATGTGTGTACCCCCACACCCAGACCTATTTTTTATTTTGAATTGTAGGGGAGAGGCGGGTTGTGGGGTGACACAGGAGTGGGAGTGCCCTCAGCGGCCAGAAGAGGGCGCCAGATCCTCCGAAACTGGCATTGCAGACAGTTGCGAGTTACCAGACAGACGTGCTGGGAACCACACTCTGGTCCCCTGTAAGAGCACTATGCACTCTTAGAATGTATGCCACTGGACAAAAGAATGAAGAGGAACACAGGCATCACTACACACACACACACACACACACACACACACACACACACACACACACACACAGTTGTGAGGAAACAAGGAGTGAACGCTCCTGGCAACCATGACTTAGCAGCTGGTCACATTAAAGACCATCACCTACTACCAGCCCTGTCTTCCTGGACCTCAGGAAGCTTGTCTGCTGTCTCAGGTCTTTCCAGGGGAGGTGACCAAACCTTTTCTGAAGAGACCAACCCGGGTCACTAATTTAATCCACCTGAATTTCCCACTGAGTTTAACCAAGAGATTCTCAGAATTCCAGGCAGGCTGTGCAAAGCTCCCAAAACGTTTAAAACTCTTCCTCGGGTTGTGTTTCCCTGTCACGCTCAGGGCACCCTGGCTCGTTTCCATTCTGTTCAGGCTAGTTCCTGTGCTAACTCGTGTCCACATTTGCCTGTGTGGAAGGGTGAGTTTCAGATAGAGCCATGAAGAGATGTCCTTTGCCATATATTTATATTTTTTTAAGTATATGCCTTAGTGGCAGTATCTACCCTTGATCCTCTGCTTGCCAGAGGGTCAAACTCACAGACAGTTTAAGCTTAAAACAAACAGTACCAAAGCTGAACTTTGCCCATCCAATGCCAAACAGGCAGACACCCAGAAGCTTAATACTGTATTTTATCAGTAGGTGGCTTTCCTGTCACACTCTTGTGTGGGAGCTTTCGTTCCCAGGTAAAGCATCTGAAGGAAACACATGTTGCCTGGAAGAGATTTTCCTTGGTAGTTATTAGACCCTGCTGGGAAGTAGAGGAGTCTGGGGCATCCAGCTGGTCGCTGTCGGGAGAGGGTTCGGGTCCTGGTAGTGCCGCAGACGCCTCACCTCTGGCTAAGGTAAGAGAAGGTGGACAGAGAGCTGTCTGTCTGTCTGCAGGAGAGGCCCTGAGCCTTCAGAGATGCTGAGAGGAGGGGACAAGGTTTGGGACGAGCAAACAGGCCTTCAGAAAGAGGTCCTAGAGCTCCAAGAGAAAACGCTCGATAGCTTTGCAGTTTGACAGACGGAAAAACCAGGTTCTAACTCTGGTGCCAACAGAAAAGAAAGGAATGTGCACTCATTTAGGAAAAAAAATTAATTGAAATAAACATATAAATTTGTATCTTGCTTTTAAATTTTACTGTAGTCTATTCAATATTCTTTTTTTGGGGGGGTGGAGCTGAGGATTGAACCCTGGGCCTTGCACTTGCTAGGCAAGCACTCTACCACTGAGCTAAATCCCCAACCCCCAATATTCTTTTTTGAAAACAGACTCAGAAGTACAGAAAATTAAATCAGATTTAAGCACTGAGAATCATGTCCTGTGTATTATAATTTAAGGTTTCTATGGGCCAGGTATGGTGGTATACACCTGTAGTTCCTGAAATCAGAAGGTTGAAGCAGGAAGATCGTGAGTTCAAGGGCAGCCTGTATTATACAATGAGATTTTTGTCTCAAAAGAGAAAAAGTTAATATGATCAGTTAGTACCAAAGTTGGCTACTTTATCAGAATCACCGTAAGGCATTTCCATGTAACCAAGCAACTTCGGAGACATGCCTGAACTTGTTATAGAAAGGAGTCTCTATTCCAAATGCCTCATAAATTGGGATTATAGGGCTGAGGTGGGGGTCAGTAGTAGGATGTGCTCAGCATGTACAAGGCCCTGATTTTGCTACCCAGCATCCTCCTTCCAGCTGTAAAACAGATTGCTTTCAGGACGGTGGCAAGGAGGGATGAGATACACAGGAGGCGCTTGGCACAGTGGTTGGGATGGTGAGAAACCACTAAGGCTACTGTTTATTGAAAATGCTAAGTAGTGTTGAAAGCAGGCTCTCCTCACTGGTTTATCGAATTTCGAAAACAGCACAGTTCTGAGGGCATACGAGCTCAGTGTCTGTGAGCTGAAGGAATTTTACCGTCTGCTGTTTGGGGTGTGGTGGGAGGAGCTCAGATGTGGAACTGTTTGTATTATCTGCTTGTACGTGTGCCCTTTCAAAGATTCCGATAAAGCCCGCCATGATGGCACACACCTGTAACCCCAGTACTCACAATCCTAAGACAAAAGGAATGCTGGTTCCAGGCCAGCCTGGGCTCTGGAGTTAGCACTCAAGAAAAAAAAAGTTCAGTGACTCCGAAAAGAACTTTGCTTAGATTTAAAGACTGTTCATGCCCAACTCCACAAACACGCCTGTCAGGAGAGAGGAGAGGGCTGGGGGTGTATCTCGGTGGGAGAGCACTTGCCTTATGTGCACAAGGCCTTGGGCTCAGTTCCCAGAACTGAAGTCCTTTTAAAAGCCCAGCTACCCAAAGCTGAGACCGAAAAGCAGCGGATGTGTGTGTACCTTGCTTGATTCTACCTTCTTTCCTCCCAGCCCCCACTCCCCACCCATCAGCCACACACTGTTTGCTCTCACTTGGGAGGGCAAGTCCCCTGCAGCTCATAACAGCCACGTTAGGATCAACTGTCAAGGTCTCTCCCCAACACACTGCCTGCTGAATCCCACACCTTGATTCAGAAACAGATTCATCGGGCCTTTTGTCTTCACCACCAATTGTAGAACAAGCTATTTGATACTCTCCAAGTTCCTTAGATTAAGGTTTTTTTGTTTGTTTGTTTGTTTGTTTGTTTGTTTTTTCCTTAGAGACAGGGTTTCTCTGTGTAGTTGTGGTGTCTGTCCTGGATCTGGATCTGTAGCCCAGGCTGGCCTTGAAGTCACAGAGATCCTCCTGGCTCTGCCTCCCAAGTGCTGGGATTAAAGGTGTGCGCCACCACCACCCGGCCAAGGGTCTGGTTTTTTTTTTTTTGTTTGTTTGTTTGTTTTGTTTGATTGTTTGTTTTTCATTAATCTCTCTCTCTCTCTCTCTCTCTCTCTCTCTCTCTCTCTCTCTCTCTCTCTGTCTCTCTGTGTGTGTGTGTATCCAGGCATTTGAATACTTACTTCTACATACACAGAGGTCAGAGGTCAACTTTCAGGAGTCTCGCCCTCCTCCATGAGGCATGGTCACTGTCTTGTTTCTGTTTCTGAGTAGCATATTTCTGCCTAGCTGGTCCATGAGCTTCTGCAGAATTCTCCTGGCTCTGTCATCCAGCTCGATAGAGGAGAGCTGGGATTACAGATGTGCAACCACATTTGACTTTTTATGTGGGGTCGGGGGAGTGGGGGCTGAACTCATGTTCCCATGGCTTTGGCTTTTGTCCACTGGTGCCTTCTCCCCAGGCCTCCAGTTTAAAAGAGAAACCCAACTGCATCAAAACAGAAAGTCTGGGAGGTCTGGGGTAGCAGATGGCACCAATGTTTTCTCGACCCATCAGATCTTATGCAGGACTTAGAAGGGGCTAAGGACAGGGTTTAGTCTACACCAACCAGATGCTGCACTCTCCACTACCAGCAGGGAGCAGAGGCGCACAGGGCCAGGTATAATCTGAGTGGGGCGGGGTCCAGAAAGGGGAGGGATTTTGGGAGGCCAGCTCCCACCTTTTCCAGGGTTCCTATGAGAAGGAGAGAGGGATAAGAAACTTTTAGACAGAAAGATAACAAAGAGGAGAAAGACAGAAACACAGGGCAGCTTCAGGAAGACCTGGGTCAAAACCCAATGGTCCCTTCTGCCTCTTCAAAGGGGCTTTTTATAACAATGCCAAGGGGTGGGGCAAAAGACCTCCCTCTTGTTAGATCAAAGCACACCACAAAGCGAAGTGGAGACCCTTCCAAACACCTGGTTACCACGCCTGTGGTCAAATCATCCCCTTATGCAGCGCTGCTGGGTCAGATTCTCTGACCCTGAGTAAGTTCTCACTAGGAAACCTCTGTGGGTCTCTCTACAAGGGATATTAACTAAGGGCCAGATGATGAGATCCCAATTCAGGAGGGGACTTATGTGTCGCAGTTTTTCTGAATTTTTCAGGAAGCTTATTCTTCCGCGAAACTTCTCCCAAGCGCCACACTCCACACTCACTGCATGCCTCTGCCCCTCTTTCAGAAGACTTACAGCTGGACTCCTGACGACTCAGCTCATGCACACAACTCATAACCCCTAAATGGCAAAAGATTTTCCCTCCTCCCAAACCTGTTGGTTATTTGCAACAGCGCCCTCTGGGGGTTTAGGTGAAATGCACAGCTGCTAAAGAGCCCGGCCCCAGGCCCTGCGTCCGGGCAGTGAGGTGCAGGACCGAGAAGGAATCTTGGCACATGTCTTGTCTAGAGTGACCTGGTTCCCACAGTTTCTGTTTCATGTGTTCAGACTCACAGCCAAGCCTTTTCTCCAGTTCCCAGACTGGAAGACAGAACTGTCCTGGGGAGAGAGTGATTTCAGATGGGGCCGCGCTCGGTGTTTTTTCTGACTCTCGGACTCAACGGCTTCCTCCAGGGAGTCACCATTCCCTGCCTGTGTCTGAGTTGTTAGTGATGCCCTCGAGGGCGAGGCATTTGGGAAATGAAGGCATGAAATCTCAAACCCAACAAACCAGTTCTTCATTAGCAGGGTTGGGGCAGGTCTGTTGAAAGAGCCCTGAAATGGGCTGCAATGCCTCTTCGGAGCTACCGTTTTCTTCATCTGTGCCCCCGCCCTCCAGCCCTACCCCAAGCAGAACGTGAAGAGGATGTGTATACAGACAGCTTATTTGGGGAGTGAATTTCCTTTATACGGTTGACGGGGTGATGAAAGAATGTTTTCACCAATCACATGGCTTACTGCTATACAAAGGGGTTTTTGGTTTGTTTGCTTTTTTTTGTTTGTTTGTTTTTTGTTTGTTTGTTTTTGTTTTTTTTTAAACAATGTTTAAAAAGGGGGAGAAGAGCCAGGTGTGGTGGTGCACTCCTTTAATTCCAGCACTCAGGAGACCAGGAGACAGAGACAGACAGATCTCTGTGAGTTCGAGGCCAGTCTGGTCTACAAAGAGCGTTCCATGCCAGGCAGGACCACACAATGAGACCCCGTCATATATACATATATACATACATACATACATACATACATACATATATATATATATATACATACATATATGTGTGTATGGATGTATGGATGTATGTATATAATTTGGGAGAAGAAAATCTCACAGGAAATATACTCCATAGACAAGATAGATGAACCACACTGTGTTCCTGTTTAATTTAGATCCCAGCTTTGAGAGTCAAGCAGTTTCCTTGGGATGGAGGTGGCCTCTGTGCACATAAAGTCTAACAAGGACTCAAGACATACCTTTCTATAAGTTCTTAGGAGAGATGGCACAGGATGGCCCTGCTTACTAGATGACAGTGTCCTGGTGGATGAGGCTTCTCAGTGTAGCCTTGTGCTGGTGATCTGTCCATGGGTATCAACATCTTGGGGGTTCTCGGTGGTTTGGAACCCAGTAGTTGAGGTCAGTAACTCATGCGTGTGGTCTGAGAACGTGTGACAGAGCACTCCCCTGGGGAGAGGATTGCTCTGCATGTCATTACCACAGCAAAACGGAACACCCGCCTAGTCAGCCATGGGGATCATTCCAAAGCGCCATAATGAATCTCCAGGAAGAGGTGTGTCTGGTTTAGTCAAATGGGGAGGATGGAGTGAGAAAGGATGTGCTATTGAGTCCCAGCGCTCACTACCACTGACCCCATGGGCACTATCATCATTTCTTCAGGAAGTACACTGGACTGCTGAGGGGACAGTGAGGGGCAGATTGTGTCTCAGGGGTAAGATTGATCAGAGACACGTCCCAGACGGTGTTGGCTCTGACACTGCAGGCTTATCCAGTGTCAGAGAGCAGTGGGTTGCCGCAGGAGTCCCAGAGTGCTGTCACAGGGACACATTGAAGCCAGGAAGTACAGGCACAGTGGAGGCAGAGGCTTCAGGGGGTACACCAGCAAAGCTGAACTGGAAAAAGTCCAAAGCCAGCTGCTAGGGGTATCTGAGGTAACATCAAAGGGGTCACTAGCTATCAAGTCTTCTATAAAATCTTTATACATAATTCTGAGTCCCAAGTCCCCAAGTTAGAATCTATGGTTCTCCTAGATGGAAAGATTAGCTCTCTTCCAGCATGACATAAGCCTCAAAGTGTAACTTGGTGATACATTATACTATAATGATTATAGGATTTTATTTATTTATATTTATTTATATATATATATATATATATATATATATATATATATATATATATATATATATATATATATATATGACACGTTTCGTTTCCCTGTGTAGCCCTGGCTGTCCTGGAACTCACTCTGTAGATCTGCCCCTCTCTCCTGAGTGCTGGGATTAAAGGCGAGCACAAACCATGCCTGATTTATCGTATAGGGATTTGTTGTTATGGGTTGCTGTACCACCCTACTGAGCACCTTTCCCAGTCGCTGAAATAAGCACTCTGGCTCGAGTCTATGAAACGGGCACACTAAACCAAGGCGTCCTCTTTCCAGGATTCTCCCGGTCTTCAGCGCTCTGAGTACGGGGGCGGGGGGGGGGGCACAGAAAGGGAACACAGCCCCAGCCCTGAAGATCCAGGGATGGAGCTAGCAGGTTTCCATCACCGTCTCCCGCGTACTTCCCTGGGGTGTTCACCTTCCTAGTCCTTTGTATTGAGTCCTTATGTAACTTATCTAAACATAGCCCCATCAGCTTGTTTCTCATCCCGGAAACAGGTGTCTCGTGGTCGCGGGGGTGTGAGGAGAGTTCATCTATCCCTGCCGACCACACGCAGATGGGTCCTATTGGGAAGCTGCGATACGTTGAAGAACCTCAGGAGGAAAAAAAAAATTAAATGGCATTTGGTTAAATGGCGTTTAAAAGTCAACCAAATAACCATTAGCTCCGGTGAGCTGTAAAGACAGCAAGCACACGAAGGACCCAGGCTTGTCCTCTGAGGGGTTTCTTCACTTCCTGGAGAGGCGCTTTCTCCCCTGGTTGGGAGGTTGGGGGAGGGGCTGAAAACCTTCTCGCACCTTCTGCCTCCCCGCTCCACCCAGGGTCCAGGAAGGAATCCGATGGCTGCAGGGATCTGACCCAGGCTTGTTTTTGGGGATGGACGGGTGAGAGCAAGTTTATCTCTGGGGTGCCTAGAGACTAGGGGCACCCTCGACTGGCGCAGAGCCAGCCCAGGCTAAGGAGGGCTAAGGAGGCTGCGCCCGAGCTCTCCCCGCCTCCGCGCTGTCCGCCGTCGGGCCCCGCCCGGCGCAGCTCTAACGCACGCACCGGAGAGTGTAAGGCACATCCGGGTGTCAGAAGCAGGAGGCCGCGGTTTTTAGGGGTCGGGAGAGTGTCCTGAGAAACTGGGGCAGGGTGCCAACTCCAAGCCAGAAGCTGAGTACCTGCACAGCACCGGATTGAGACGAGCCCTCCAGTCCAACCCTCCGCGGAGCCCCTTGCCGGGTCGCTTTGGGGTAAGAGGGAGGGTCTCCATCGCCGCAACTGGGGTGCTGCACGCCAGCGCCATTTGCTCGGTTTGGGTTGGCCCGGCGCGGCTCCTGAGTGGGGTCCTTGGAATGCGGGTGGGGAAGGGACATCGTGTCCTCTAGACAGCCCTGTGGCCGAAGAGGAATCAGAGATGGAACGATTGATCTCCCTGTCTCGGCCCCCGGTGGTCTGCACCCGCCACCCTCTGCTGGCTTCCCTCTTCCTCCGTGCGCGCCTCCAGGAACAAGGTCCTTTATTATCTCAACGGGAGGCCCAGGGTTGATCATGCGGCCTCGTGGCCCCTAGGTGAAACCCTTGACACTCATTATTCACTACCCGCGCAACTTCACAGAAGGGAACTGAGGCCCACAGGAATGGAAGGAACTGGCCCAAGGTCACTTCGCATAGTCTAAGACCGAGCCTGGATCGAAGCCACTCATCCAGCCTTCCAGCCTCAGCTGTAGGCACTGCGCGGTCCCGAACCATCTCCCGACCTTGCCCTTACGTCCACCCCCTGTCATCCAGTGGCCTCCACCACCCTCTGTTCTCGGAGTTTGGGCAGCGCCTCCTCCATGCCTGCTGCGCTCCGAAAGGATGCTGGACAGCGGTGAGGCCGTGGGTCCAGCCGCTTGAGCGCGAGCGGAGCAGGGGTTAGCAGAGAGCGGATGGGCCTCGGTGCACGGGGAGGAGGAGGTCCAGGGAAACTGGCGGCGCCGCGGGGGTCGGCTGGGCATGGCAGAGCGGCGGGGGCCCTGGCAGGGCCAGGCCCGAAGCCACCCCAGCGCAGCGTCTGGAGGACAGTGCGGCTTTGTCTAGGTGGTGCCGCCTCAGCCAATGGGAGCGCGGCTTTGGCCGAGCCCCCTTGGTCCCCGCCCTCTTGCCGGCTGGAAGGGACCGCGGCTCTCGGATTGGCTGTGAGGCCCACAGCGACGTCGGGTGAGGCGTGGAGGAGGTGGCGCCTGCGCGACTCCACCGTACCCATTGCTTGCTGGAGGGCGCCGAGATTGCGTGGGTCCGCGCATCTGGGTGGGGCTCCGACGTCCGTTTCCCTACCCCTGTGGCTGCCCCTTTCAGGAGGAGGAGGAGGAGGCAGCATAACACCCATCGCATGTTTTTCCAGCCAGTGAGCCAAAGTCGGCCCATAGTCAGCAGGTGCAGAGTCACTGTCTAGCCCAGAGGTTTCCACTTGGAAGAGTTGCAAAGGCTTCCTCTTGCCAGGATCCTTTGTGACGCAGCGGCCGACGCCTTTCTTTCGACATCAGATTCGTCCTGAAGCACTAGGCATGTACACCCTAAGCAGGCAAGGAAGCTGAACGGAGACATTCATGTGTCGTTCATGATTTCTAAACAACACATCCTATAGAGGAAACCTGGAAGTCAGTGATTCACTACCTAAATCCTGTTCGTGGGGTGCTCACAGTCCAGGTGGGACCGATGGTTAGTTAGCTAGGGTTTGTGAATAGTCATGAACAGAAATATCTCCAGTATACCCCAACTGGGTCACTGCAATTACAGAAGTCCAGAGGAGACTGGGGATAGAGAGGGAGAGGTTTGGTTGGTTGATTGGTTGGTTGGTTGGTTGGTTGGCTTTTTCCTGTAAGGAGGGTTGAAGCGAGAGCTTCATGCATGATAGGTGTTTACCACCCAGCTATATCCTCAACCTAATTTTTATTATTTTGAGATGATGTCCCCCTAAGTTACCTAGGCTGACCTTGGATTTCATATAGCCCAGGAAGGTCTTGACCCCCTGCCTCAGCTTCCTGAGTAGCTGGGGTTACAGTCCCTGTTGGGAGACTGATTTTTGTTATAGGCAATTAGGAAAGGTAGCTTGGAGGAGGTGTTCTTTGTACCAGTTAGGTGTGAAGTAGGATCAGATTTGGTCTAGGATAAGTGAGGCACAGAAATTAAGAGTGATGCTATAGCAAATGATTTCTAAGAGCTGGTAAGAACACAGATGCTGTGGATACCTACACAGGTAGACTACAGAATCAGCTCCTCCAAAGTCAGGCATGGATGGAGGAGGGGCTCAGGGGCCCCCACCCCTCACAGCTGAACTATTTGCTATTGGTTCAGGGAGAGGGGAGTCATTGGCTAAAATTGTGTGTTCACCGATGACCCCACCAGGCTTCCATGGACAGTTCCAATGCAGTGGTCAGTCAGATGGCCGTGGTTAAACTAGGTGGGTCACAGAACAAAGCCAACAGGTATGGATCTTTGAAGAGGACTACTATGCCTCCCTTGTGCTGGGATTGAAGGCATGGGCCAGCACGCCTGGCTTACCACCCTCTTAATTCGCTGAGCTATGAGTCTGTGGTGTGCAGGCCACTCCTTAGGAATCCCCTTACTCCAAGAGCTTACAGTTGAATAAGACTCACAGATGCAGGTAGGATAATAAAAATAATGTGTACAAGGTCGTAGTGAGATACCAAGAGGAAAGCAAAAAATGGAAGCAGGGAAGGGTGTACTTAGAGTTTTCCTGCCTCGCCCAGTCAAGACAAATCTCTCTTACCCGCAAGTCCCACAGTTGCTCAGTCCCGACCAAGAAAGAACACAGAAACTTACATTGTTTAGAAACTGTATGGCCGTGGCAGGCTTTTCGTTATCTGCTTCTTCTATCTTAAATTAACCCATTTCTGTTAGTCTATACTTTGCCACATGGCTTGTGGCTTACCAGTGTCTTTACATGTTGCTTTTCATGGCGGCGGCTGGTGGTGTCTCTCTCCAGCCTTCTACTTCCCAGCATTCTCTTCTCTCTTGTCCCGCCTATACTTCCTGCCTGACCACTGGCCAATCAGAACTTTATTTACACAGAGCGATATCCACAGCACTTCCTCTTTTCTTTTTTTTTTTTTTTAAGGAAGGTTTTAACTTTTACGTAGTACAATTACATATAACAAATTAATTATCAAGCAAGAATTACAGTTACAATATTAAAGAAGATACCCTACCTATCTTATATTTGTGAGTCTAAGGTTTTATATCTAACTTATCTTTTATCATAACTGAGAAAATTATAACTATCTAGCCTTCAACCACATCAAAGACCTCAGAGGGATATAATATTACCTGAGAAATGGGAGAAGGATGTAAGCAACTTTCAGGAGTCTTGCAGGGTAGACAGAGACAGCTGGCAGCCTGGACAGTCACCTAATGTTCCTTTGTAAAGTTGGGGCATCTGTCTTCAGCCAACAGGGCTAGAGTCTCTTGGTCACTTCTCTCAGTGTCCTATAGAATGTCTGGCCATTTCCTCTGCGAAGCGGGAACCTGAAGGACCATTTTGTCAAGCAAAGTTTTGTGGTCACCTTTCTATGGGTCCTGCATGTCCAGTCGATCAAGCAGTCCATACAAGAACAGTTTCTTGCCCAAATGGCTATTTTTGCCAAGGTGAAGATAAACTCCATATGAAGTGTCTTCAATGCCCATCCTCCTCTCTGAAGTAAATCGGTGCTGCCAGGAGCAGACATGTCTCACTGTCCAGAAAGTCTAAATTTTAAAAGTATTTTAAATGCCATATTCTGTAAGTCTTTGAAGTATTTGAAGATTACCTATCTATCTGAAATATCTCTGTGTATACCTAGAAGACTTAACTAACATGGCTACGAGTATGATTATCATAGATGACTAATTATCAATCTATTTTTAATTATCCATTACAATTTTAAATGAGCTATATATAAACATAATACCATAAACAAGAGTAGAAATATACACACAATATAACAAAATTAACTAAATTTGTATCAATAGACTAAAATCTAAACCAATGTAAAACATTTTAAACAAATTGTTGCTCTTTAGAAGTAAGTTCCTTAATCTACCCTTTTGTCCTATTATATCTATATACTATCCCCTTTTCTTCTTTAGAAAGAGATCGCATTTATAATCAACCTGCTTTAAAGAAAAATACTGGTTTTTCTCTGTCCCACACCAGAAGGCTCTTCTGATTTGGGACACAAGAATCTCTTAACCTTTTCTTTTAGCAATATGTCTGGGTTTAGAGAAGGAGTGAGCCAATTCCATCTCCAAAGCCAGCTTGTTAATTTTGGGAAATTGGGCGTAGTTTCTCTTACTACTTCCTGCTGGAGGGGGGCGCTGTATCTTATGGGGTTACAAAGAAAATTTTAGGATTATGGAGTAGTCCATTAGGGTGAACCTCTGAGCCAGTTGCCTTGAAAGCATTCTGGATGTTGGATCATCTGGGCCATGGTGTCATCGGAGACCTTTCAGGTGGTCTTGGCTGATCAAACCTGATGTATCTTAATCTGAAACAAATCCACAGCCTCTGGTTTTCTGTGGAAACAAAAGCAGAGACTCCTTTCCAAAGCAACATATCCTTATATCCAAATTTTGAAGTCAAGGTACCTTTAAAATTTACATACTTGTTTAACTCAACAGCTTTTACAATCAAATCTTTTTTTGCAGTTAAAAATCCCAAAGACAACATAAACCAGATTCTCTGTGTAATATCCATCTTTGTAAGACTGAAGCGCTGCTGTGGCTGCTGGCTCCGCCCACCTCAGCTTCCCAACATGGCGGCGGTACAGTTTACCGCCAGCTCTGGGTCTGGAGCCATGTGTACCATCAACTATCAGAAGGAGTTCTATCAAAGCAGTGCATAGCCCAGAAACTTTGTTTTTCTTTCTTTTTTTTTTTAAACTAGCAAAGACTAAATCTACCACGCAGCAGAGTAAAGTGCCGCTTGTAGACTCCTCATTCCTGCCACACTGCAGGTCAGACGCACACACCAGGAACCCGCCATAGTAGCTCAAACCTGCAGGCTGCCGCTAACTTGAGAGAGACAATTAGGAAGCTGTTTTTAGCTCCGTCTTAGAATCTTTTTCAGGTTTTAGGTGGAAACTCTTGCCAACACGTTGGACGCCATTTGTAGTTAGAGTTTTCCTGCCTGGCCCAGTCAGGACAAATCTCTCTTACCCGCCAGTCCCACAGTTGCTCAGTCCCGACCAAGAAAGCACACAGAAACTTACATTGTTTACAAACTGTATGGCCGTGGCAGGCTTCTCGTTATCTGCTTCTTCTATCTTAAATTAACCCATTTCTGTTAGTCTATACTTTGCCACATGGCTTGTGGCTTACCAGTGTCTTTACATGTTGCTTTTCATGGCGGCGGCTGGTGGTGTCTCTCTCCAGCCTTCTACTTCCCAGCATTCTCTTCTCTCTTGTCCCGCCTATACTTCCTGCCTGACCACTGGCCAATCAGAACTTTATTTACACAGAGCGATATCCACAGCAGAAGGGAACAGAGAAATTGCCAGGCTGGGCTGGGGTGGAGGAGCGAAGGACTGAGCTGAGAGAGTTCTGTAGATGTAGCTATTGTATGGAGAGTTTCCAGGCAGAGGGACAAGAAAGGCATGGCCCTAAAGCTGCAGCGTGCCAGGAAATGTTCCAGTGACCGCAGGAAGGCCACTGTGACAGAGACACACTGAACAGAGATGTGGTTAGAAAGATATCACGGCCAAGATCGTGCAGGGTCTTAGGCAGTCTGTACAAATCTGGGCTTTAACTGTTAGAGAGATTAGATGCAGGAGTGAGATGGTATGATGCGTATTTTGCAGGACTGAACGACCTGCTTGGAGACCTGGGTGGACTCAAAAAGCTTTTTGGGGAAGCTGTTGCAATAATCTAGGCCACAGGGGGGTGAAGACTTGGATGACAGTGGTAGCTAGCGTGTGAAGGTGATGTCAGCAAGGTTTGCCAACAGCTGGGCTGTGGGATGTGCAGGAAATCAGGACACAAGCACACTTGGGGCAAGTTGAACTTGGCATACCCAATAAGACCTTCAAAGGGACAGTTGTATACCTGAGGCTGGAGTTGGGGGGCAAAGGCTGAGCTGGAAATAAACCTTAGTGTGTTGATAGTATGTAAATAACACAGCTATGAAATCTCACCATATGGTAATATCAGACAGGGAATGGAGTCCTGGGATAGCCTCAGTAGTTGGTCCTGCCCTTGACAGGCAAGCCCTGTTCTCCTGGGCATAGAATATTCTCTTAGTCTGGCTATTAACATTATAGTGACTTTGACATTTCTTGTAACATTTTTCTCTTGGGGAAGCACAGATGGGTGATGGAGCAAGGAAGGCATATGTCACTTTGTCATTATAAGGTCAACCGTGAGGCATTCTTTGAATGCAAAGCAGATGAAGAATTAATGATAGCGTTCAGCAGAATCAACCTTTGGCTACCTACCCTCAAGCAGGTCTTACGTCTCCAGTTCATTCTTTCCTAGGGGTCATCTAAGTCATCCAGGGTCAAGGGACAGGCCGTCTCCCTGTGCACTTACATCTGTAGAGACTGAATCCTGTGGGCTGGAGTGAGTGTAACAAGAGGGGATTGACAGAATAGGTAGATACACTGCAGTGACCGTCATTCAGTAGTTCATCTCCTGCGCAGATTGGGGTGCCAGCGTTGGGTGTGTCTCCGTAGACAGAGCTGTGCAGCTAGATCCTTGGCTTTATTGACTCCATTGAGATTTGCCATGAGTTGTGCTGGAAGTATGGTGAGAATGTGTGTGTATCATCTGACGTTCCTGTCCAGATTCTCTCTCAAAGGACTGGTCGGCGTCTCTCTGAACAAAGGTTTTTACTTTTTACTTTTTGGTTTTTTGAGACAGGGTTTCTCTGTGTTGCCCTGGCTGTCCTGGAACTCTCCCTGTAGACCAGGCTGGCCTCGAACTCACAGAGATCCACCTCCCTCTGCCTCCCAAGTTCTGGGATTATAGGCGTGTGCCAACACCAGTTTTTAAAACATGTCGTCTGTTCCTTTGGCTTGACTTCTGGGAAACTCTCATCATCTGTGGCCAGACCAAACAAAACTAATAAATAATTAGAAGAAAAATGTCCAGAACATATTTATGTCTCTCCAGATCTTATAACTCAGACTCCTGTAGTATCCAGGCAAATTTAAAAAACAAAAAAGCGCATCAGTAGTGTTAAGACAGAACTTGCAAAATGTTCTTATTGGGTCCAAGCATAGCTCCCCTACCTCATTATGTTAGCTTTTAAAAATGTTAAACTGGGCTGAGGGGTGTGGCTCCGTGATAGAGCACGTGCATAGTGTGTGCAGGGCTCTGGCTTCAATCTCTAGTACCACAAACAAAATGAAACAAAACGCAACCAACCACTGCACTGAAGCGAATGATAAGGAGAAAATGTAAGGCAAGCTAAAGCCCTAGGATGGCCCAATTTAGCAGTGGGCTGCCCGTGCCTGCTGTCTTGGGTACTTCAGTGTGGGATGCCTGCAGAGGATGCAGCTTGCCCTCCTCTGTGGGACAGGGCTCTCCCCTCCCCCATGTTGGGGTGCCGAAGGCCCATTGGCACATCCTCCCCAGAACATTGAGTCCTTTCCTGCCGAATGCCTCCAGTATTCCTGGCCCTGCCCCTCCTCTTCTGAGAATGACTTACCCTGATGGGGTGAGGAGAGACCTAGCCCCTGACCCACTGGAAAGCGGGAGGGCTATGGCCTCTTCGAGACTCTCGCTTTCCAGTGCAACGTGGCTAGCCCAGTAGCCCGACAAGGATACATGCATATGTTTCAGAGCCAGTTCTTGCTTAGCTGCCCTCCTCATGGCCATGTCGCAGGTCACCACCCCTAAGGGCTGATTTGTACCCTTCCTCCTCCTCTTCTTTTGTTTGTTTGTTTGTTTGAGACAGAGTTTCTTTGTGTAGCCTTGGCTGTCTGGAACTTGTTCTGTAGACCAGGCTGGCCTCAAACTCACAGAGATCCTCCTGCCTCTGCCTCCTGAGTGCTGGCGTTAAGGGTGCTACCATACCTGGCTCCTGATTTGGACTCCTTTGAAATGGGAGGAGAGATGGGGTTCATCTTGGGTTTCCCGTGGATTATGCACAGATTATGCATTGTTTGCCAAGGGGCTGCTCTTGAGAGGAGACCCAAGTTTTGCTAGCATCTTTATTTTGTGACAACGTTCTCTGGATTTGGTCCCTCCGGGTCAGACCCTTGTGCCCTTTTACTGTGGCGCTTGAGTTTCAAGGCCAGCCGAACCCCCAGCCCTTAGGGGGTCTTCCTTTTTCAGGCACCGCCTACTTCCTATAATCATTTCTGTTCTCAACCCTGAAGGCAGATCCGAGAGAGAACTTCCTATTCTTTTACAGAGAGTGAAATCCAGCCGGAGGCTTAACGGTAGTAACAGCCACTGGGGAAGTCCTTAGGTATGCCACCATAGATAGCACTGTGCCCCTATAACCCTGGTCCAGGCTGGGGGGTAGCTCAGTCTAAGCACCTGCTTAGTATGCGGCCCTGCCTTCAGATGTGAATGTCTACCACTCTGTGTATGAGAGACCATATTGTAAACAGGCATAATTCAAAGGCCGGAGTTTTTATGCACATTAAACTATTTTGACTGTTAATACATGACCTTTTGCTGACTCTAAGAAAAACTAAGTTGAAAGCAACCCTCTTTTTGGAGACTATATTAGAGGCATTTTCTTTCACGGGCATTGAGCCCAGGGCTGGGGAAGGTCTTTAATTACAGACTACATTTGAAGTTACCCAGGAACAGCGACCAGACTTCAGTTGTGGTGGGAGGAGGTGGAGATGTGTGTGTTCAGCACATGGTATCCTGTAAAGAATGAGACCGTTTCTGGCCTGGGTCTTCCACAGGGGGCTCTGCTCAGCTGCCGCCTGCGGGCACCTGCCATGGGAACTTCAGTATGGGCCACAAGGTGCCTTTCTATCCCCAAGGTGCCCCTTGGTTAATTATCTCCATTCCTTCAGCAGAGGCTTTCTTGGTACCTCCTCTGGTTGTCCTGAGCACTGATGGTTACTGAAAGTGGCCAACAAGATGGGCAAGTCCTCCAGTCTCATGAGATTTTGTTTCATAGAGGGAGATTAAGTAAATAATCAGGGTAGCTTGGGCATTAAAGAAAATGGACCGACAGGGTCATGCTGTGTGTTGCTCAGGAGCTTCTTAAAAAGGGGGAGTGAGTTTGCATAGTTCTGTGGCTATAACAACACCTGAGACTGATACTTTTAAATAAAAGGGGTTTAGTTTGACTTGTGCTCCCCTTTAGGTGAGGGCCCCCTGCTGTTCTTAGCATGACAGGGGTGGGGTGGGGGTGGGGTGAGGTAGGGTGGGATGGGGTGGGGTGGGGTGGGGTTGGTTTGAATGTGGCAGAACGTAGCAGAGGGGTTGCTCTATAACAACTTGCTCTTATAGTCACTCATCCAGCCCCAGGAGAGTGACATCTCCCTGGGGACCAGCACTAATTCCTCCTCATTACTCAATGTGGGAGGCCAGCTGGGAGACTGGCTCCCATTTCACCCCAGGGTGCTCTTGAGGAGAGAGGGATAAGAGATTTAGATAGAAGGATGGAGGGGGGAGAAACAGATAGAGACACAGGATAGCCTCGGGAGGGCCTGGGTCCTTATTCACCTGCCCCTCCTGTCTCTTCTAAAGGGCTTTTTATAGGAATGCTGAGGGGCAGAGCCAAAGACTTCCTCCAGCTCAGCCAAGTGCAGACTCTTTCCAATCACCTGGTAACCATGCACATGGTCAAGCAACCCTCTAAGGCAGCCCTGCTGGGTAAAGCAAGCTCAGCTCTCACTAGAAACCTTTGTGGGCCTTCACAACTAAACCGCTTTTTTGTTGTGCAAAGACGGGAAGGGTTTCATGTGAAGCCCAGGCTGCTTGCTCAAACGTGGGTTCCTCCCGCCTCAGCCTCCCGAGTGCTGAGATTGTGGGCACTACCGAACCTGGCTCCTAATCACCTGTTTGTTGTTTCTGTCTTGGCTTCATTTCCTCTGTGCTCTCCTGAAACTCAATCTGGCCTTGAGTTTTCTGAAGGTGATGCTCCTTCCACTGTGTCCAGTTCCTAATTACCCCATGCATCACTGCCACGGTGACAGTCAGATATTAGTCTGATTGACTTGGGGGATAGCTCAGTAGAACGTTTGCATGTGAAGATCTAGATTCCATCACCAGCTCCCTTCCCCCCTTCATTTCAACATGAGCTTTCTAGGGGACAACCATATTCAAGTCACAACAGGTAACGAACAGCAGCCACTCCAAAGACAGAAGGGATCGAAGACCCCTCCCAACCTCAGCCAGCCAGCAAGAGGGAGAGCTGTGGTCAAGGGCTCTGAGATGGGAGGGAGCCACCTCGCCAGATGTGCAGGAGACACTGTGGGAAATTGAGCAAATTAGCAGTGTAGAAAGGGAGGTAGAGGCCAACAGAGCAGGCATAGTCAGGCAAGGAAGGAAGCAGGACTTGCCTCCGGCTGTTAGAAGCCTCTTTCTAGCTGAAGTTCTCAGAATGGGAATGATTCGTAGGAACAAGAGTACAGAAGAGACCACCAAGTTTAAGAACATAGTAACACAAGTCAGGAGGCCCTGTCTGCCTGTCCTAGGAGTTCACCAGCTAAACACCTCTGGCTGACTTCTTCAGCGAGCACTGTCTAGGCAGGCTTGCTGACTAGTCTAAGGCTGCCATGATCTAGATAGGGTTTGAGCCTTAACTCGAATTGTGAAGTTTGGAAGGGGTAGAGATTTAACTGGCTGTCCTTTTCACTATGGAAATTAGTAAACTATTTTTAATTTTTTTTACTTTATGTGTGGGTGTTTGTTGTTGTTGTTGTTGTTGTTGTTTGCCTGCGTGCATGTCTCTGCACCACACGCAAGCCTGGTGCCAGAAGAGGTCAGAAGAGGTTGTTGGATCCTTTAGAACTGGCATTGGAGATGATTGTGAGTGCCATGTGGGTGCTGGGAATCAAACCTGGATCCTCTGAAAGAGCAGCCAGTGGTCTTAACCACTGGGCCATCTCTCCAGATCTTTTTTTTTTTTTTTTTTTCAAGACAGGGTTTCTCTGTGTAGTTTTGTTTGGTGCCTGTCCTGGATCTCGCTCTGTAGACCAGGCTGGCCTCAAATTCACAGAGATCTGCCTGGCTCTGCCTCCCAAGTGCTGGGATTAAAGGCGTGCGCCACCACTGCCTGGCTTCCAGATCTTAAGTGAACTTTTTTTTTTTTTTACTTCAGAGGAGCTGGTCCAGATTAGATAATGTCATCAGGGTGGAGCTCCCTGGTTAAATCTTGGTGGCTTTATAAGAAGTCTGTGTGTCAGATATGGTGGTGCATGCCTTTAATACTAGCATTCATAGAGGTAGGGAGATCTTTATGTGTTCAAGGCCAGCCTGGTCTACACCATGAGCTCCAGGCCAGCCAAGGTGCCACAGTGAGAACCTGTCTCAGAAGGAAGGAAGGAAGGAAAGGAAAAAGGGAAGGAAGGAAGGAGGGAGGGAGGGAGGGAGGGAGGAAAGGAGGGAGGGTAGTTCCTGCTACTGACTTTGAACTTACCATGTCTCATGTCTTATAACAACTTGGAACTCTGCCAGATGGAAGTTCATAACTAGATGTGCACCTGTAACTTGGGAATAAAATGTAGACCCAAAATCATGTTTTCTTTTCTTTTTTTTCTTTTTTTTTTCTTTTTTTTTTGAGACAGGGTTTCTCTGTGTAGCTTTGAGCCTTTCCTGGAACTTGCTTTGGAGACCAGGCTAGCCTCAAACTCACAAAGATCTGCCTGGCTCTGCCTACCGAGTGCTGGGATTAAAGGCGTGTGCCACCACCGCCCAGCTTGTTTTCTATTTTTTTGTTTGTTTGTTTTTTGTTTTTTCAAGACAGGGTTTCTCTGTGTAGCTTTACACCTTTCCTGGAACTTGCTCTGTAGCCCAGGCTAGCCTCGAACTCACAGAGATCTGCCTGCCTCTGCCTCCCGAGTGCTGAGATTAAAGGCATGGGCCACCACCACTTGGCTTACTTGTTTTCTTTATAAAGTTACCCAGTATCAGGTACTTATTAATAGTCATAGAAAATTGACCAATGTGTTGGCTTCATGGCTGATTGTCAGTTATATTTGGGTGAGCTAGAGAGAGATTTCTCCCTGCTGAGCTCTTATCATTAACAAGATGTGACAAGCTATAGCCAGTTATGTTATTTACTATGCGGCACAATGTTATTCATTAAGTGGCGCTGTTTACCATTTGAGCAAAGCCGCGAGGTAAAACAAAACCCACTATAAGAGTTTATTAAGGGGAGGAAATAGGAAATATGTGCATTGGCCTATGGAATGATCATGCAGGAAGAGGGATATGTGGAACCCACTTTTATAGGTCCCCCCACATGCACATATGGGCTTACATAGCTATGCCACACATGTGCATAGATTACATGATCAAGCAGCTCAGGATTATGTAGGATGTAAGGCCCTGGGAAGACTAAGCACCTTGCCAGTGCACACACGCACAGTCATGTAACTGGGGGAGTGGCTAGGATTTCTAACATTCCAAACTCTTTGTTCTTTATAAAAATGGCAGGTGAACGGGAATGGGGCTGCCGTGTCTCCCTAAACTGCTTCCAGCTGACTTGGTGGGTGTCAGTTAACTTTTGCGGGTAGGGAAGGGGCTTTTGGGTAGCCAGACATCCTGGGGTAGTAGATTGTCCCCTGCTGCTTTGGGAATTATCCATCACCTTCCAATGCTTCAGGCTCTGTGACTGGGTCTGACTAGGTGGATTCAAGTTGGCTCTGGAGCTTGGAAGAATTTTTAAACATATGAAGAAGCAGCCATAGAGAATTTAAAATCTTGAGATGGTAGCCATGATATTATAATGTTTAGTACTCTACTATGAGAATTTTTTGGTTAGTGTTAGAGAGAGAGAAAGAGGGAGAGAGAGAGAGAGAGAGAGAGAGAGAGAGAGAGAGAGAGAGAAATTTGGAACATGCTTTTAATTTTCACCTGAGATAAGCCTTATCTGAGACAAACCTCAAGGTACATGTTTTCTTTATTAGTTTAACAGAGTCCAGACCCTTTTAAGTCTGGGGGTATAAATACCTCTGGACTGTTACTGCACCTTACTGCCTAGGTATACTTGATGGTCCTTGGCCTTTGGCTCTATGGTGGTCCTGTAACAATTAGCTGAGTAGTTAATTAGAGATTTGAATATGTTATTAATAAGAGACACAGAGGGAAGCTGATGTAGCAGAACATGGTCAGTAGAGACAGGAGGGTGTCTTGAAGCTGACGAGGCTGGAGTAATGCAAATGCGTGGAGCAAACAAAATAAAAGTGCCTACCTTAGCTAGAAAATCTCTTCCATTAGGGGCACAGGGCAGGTTGGCACAACTAAAAACGTGTGGGTGAGAGGGATGCCACTGAAAATACAATTAAGTGGTGGGGTCTGGTGAGGCAGGTAAGGCTGTTCCCCTACCCTGACAATAGGGAGACAAGAAGGAGAGGTGGGACCCCAAAACTCCTTCAGGATAGAGTAAGTGGCTCCAGTGTCCAAAAGGGAAGGAAATGGTTCGCCCTAATACTGTAATGGCTACCCTGGGTTCCCTGTGAGAGATGGCACCCTCAATCGTCCATAGTCTAGCATAGGAGATCGGCTGGAGGGTGGTCTTTGTTTGATGTCCCTTGTCATGAGGCGCATGGGGGCAGGCAGCTGACCAGTGTCCCTCTTGGTGGCACTTCAGACAAGGCCCAGTAGGTGGCCCGCATGGGGCAGAGCAGGCATGAGCCCAGTGGCCTTCTTGACCACACTTAAAACAGGGACCTGGAAGCCTCCGGGCAACTGGTCAGATAGTGTGTGCCAGCATTTGGCAGCTCTGCTTACAGACGTCCTCATCTCTCCCATGGTACACCTTAAATGCCACAGCTAAGACTTCTGCCTGTGGGGGTCAGGGGCCTTCTCTCCAGATGCTTAAGTTTAGCCCTGATGTCGGGAGAAGCTCTGTGAGACAAAGTGGGTCATAAGGAGCTGTCTGCTCTCTGGACTCTCAGGATCTAGGCTAATATATTGTAAGAGAGTCTTTGTAAGCTGTTCTAAAAAGTGAGATGGATTTTCTTCCTTATCTTGAATATATATATATATATTTTAGCTTTTCATAGTTTACTGGTTTGAGGGCAGCCTTATGAAGACCTGCCAGGAGGTAGATTATAAATCGATCCCTAGCTAGAGAGCCACCTGGGGTATTATAATCCCAGTGTGGGTCCTGATCAGGAACCGCCTCAGCCCAGGTGGATGGGCAGCATTAGTTTGATGTACCTTGTCAGCATGTATCCTAGCCTGCTCCCAAGCTCATCTGCGCTCCTTAGGGAGTAGGTGATTAGCAAGGATAGGAGCACGTGGGCCCGAGAGAGGGCATCAAGGAGGGAGGGTTGGAGCTTAGGTTAAAAAAAAAAAAAAAAAAAGCTTGGATGTAAGGCAACTCTTTCCATTTGCCTGTTCGCTGACAAATTAGATAATTCCCATAATTTATTGGGGTCCAAGGAGCCATTAGATGGCCATTTTTTATCGTTATCTAAGGGATATTTAAGGCATTTCTCAGAGGAGGAGTGGGACAAAGAGGAGGAAGCCTCATTTCTCATGACCATGGCAGAGAGAAAAAAAAAAACAACAATGTGATCCAAGACTGTAATCTCAGGCTTCCAGAGATCAAGTGAGGACTGGCAGGACTGGCGATTGGCACAAGTCATTTAATGCTTCGTCAAGCCAGAGAATGAGGGTGAGACGGACGTAGCCTGAGGACGCAGCCCGAGGACAGTGAGAACGATATCTCAGACCGCAGTGATGGGAACCGGCTAGAGATTGAAGCCTGCAATGGGGGCCAACCTTAGCTGATGAAGGCCCAATCCTGGGGACACCAGAAGGACACCAGACAATCTCCGGTCGTTCCCATGGGTCCAGGGGACTGTTTACACTGGCTGGAAAGGGAAAACTCAACCATGGAAGCAGTCAATGTTGTGCAAAGCAGTCCAGTAGCCAGGCAAATGGAAAAGTGGGCAGTTGTAGATAGAGTGAACTCAGTACAGGGTCCTGCTTTATCTTGGCACCCACGTTATTTATTACGTGGTGCAATGTGGTTCGTTAGTGGTGCTGCTTACCGTTTGAGAAAAGCCACGAGGTATTATTAAGGGAAGGGAATAGGAAAGATGTGCATCGGCCTATGGAACGACTGTGCAGGGAGAGAGGGAAGGAACAAGTGAACCTGCTTTAATAGATCCCCCCCCCATGCATGCGCATAGCTACACCACGCATGTGCCTAGATTACGTGATCACGAAGCACACGGATTACGTAGGACGGAAGGCCCTGGGATGACTAAGCATCTTGCCAGCGCACACGCGGTCATGTAGCTGGTGGAGTGGCTAGGAATTTGAACAAGTTATACAAAGGAGAGGCCAGGAAAAAAAGCAGATCCCCTGGGCTCCAGCCTCGCGGGTCCTCTCAGCTTCCCCTCCTGGCCCTTTGGCCAGAAGCTGTCACTGTTACCCAGAACAGGAAGGCGCTAACACACATGTTGAGCCACAGTTACTAATGGAAACAATGTAAGCTGAGGAGGCGTCTGCTTCTCTTCCTTTTCTGAAGTCTAAAGGAGCTCAGTTCCCACAGCTGCCCCCTGTGATGAGCATTGCTTTGGCTGATCTTAGTGCTAGCCTGATCTGGGTCTGGTTTGTATATGTGCCATTTTAATTATCATGGTGCTGGGCAGGCCTCAGGTGACACCATGTGACATATGACCTAGATACAGTAGTTTGATTTAACCTTAAATGGGTTTATGTGTGGTCTTTTGTTTGCTCTGTGTGCAGCTTTAGTTGTTGATGTTTGATGTTTGTTTGTTTATTTGTTTGTTTGTTTTTCTTTATTGCAGAGTCTTATAGCCTAGGCTGGTGGGGAACTTGCTGTATAGTTTAGGCTGACTTCCAACTTGCAATTCTCCTGCCTCAGCCTCCCAAGTGCTAGGATTATAGGCATATACTATCCTGCCTGGATTGTGTGTGTGTGTGTGTGTGTGTGTGTGTGTGTGTGTGTGTGTGTGTGTGTTTAGATTTGTTTATTATGTATGCAGTGTTCTGCCTGCATGTATGCCTGCAGACCAGAAGAGGGCACTGCATCCCATTATGGGTGGTTGTGAGCCACCATGTGGTTGCTGGGAATCAGGACCTCTGGAAAAGTAGCCAGTGCTCTTAATCGCTGAGCCATCTCTCCATGTGTGTGTTTTAATGTGAAGAGTCTCGCCTCTCATTTTGTAGCTCCAGACTCCATGCTCTAGGCCCTAGGGTCTAGGGGTTACTGCTTAATTCAGTCCAAGAGACTCTAGTTTGCTGAGGTAGAGGAAGGTGGAGTACTGAGCCAAGTGATTTGTGGTGTGGGGCTGTAAAAGCCACCTGCAGAGGATGGGGACACACAGTGAGTGAAGGCCGGTGGCCTGATCACCACAGATGGATGTTTTGCTGGCTTCAGAAACCTGGACAAGGGAACAGGGCTAGCTGAGTTAGACCTGCCCTGGCTGGGTGGGTCAGTGGTTAAGAGTACTTGCTGCTCTCCCAGAGGACTCCCCAAAAGGTGTGTCAGAGCTGTGGCCTGCAGGTTACACACAGCTGAGGACAGCTATGATTGTAGGCCAACACAAAGTTTTAAACTTACTTAAAACATATATATATATATTTGTGGCTGTTAAAACTCTCTGGGCAGTGGTGGCGCACATCTTTAATCCAGAACTCAGGAGGCAGAGGCAGAGGCAGGCAGATCTCTGTGAGTTCAAGGATAGCCTGCTCTACAGAGTGAGTTCAAGGACAGCCAGGACTACACAGAGAGAGATCCTGTCTTGAAAAACAGCAACAATAACAACAAAACTCAGCTGCACAGTTCTTGAGCGTGAACTTTACAGACGACACCATTTTTGCCCTGTCACAAGGTTATCTGTTCCTTCCCCTGGTTATGTCCCCAAGTCAGTTCCCCCAGGAGTTACTTTACAGCCTGCCTGGAGTATCACTGGTCTACATCAATGCTGTCTGTCACACATAGGTGACCGCTCATCCATGGTTGTCCCGTGAGCTGTTGGTACAGCCGGCTCTTGATTTTCCATCTCACGAGGCTTTAGCTTGAGCAGAGCCTTGTGGGTTAACTTCAATAACCTGAAGAAAATGGCCGTTCCTGAGTAAACTTCCGATTGCAAGAGGCTGAGCCTGCATTTTGTGTTTCAGAACCACCAGAAGGAAGCAGACCATCCTACAGCTTGCCGACATGATGCTGGCAGCCCGTCTCTCCAGACCCTTGTCGCAGTTCCCAGGAAAAACTCTAAGTGTCTGTGATCGAGAGAATGGGATGAGGTAAGCAACTAAAGGAAGAGGTGGCCTTGAGGACCACACTTTTCGCAGGTGGCCCCTGACTGTCCTCAGTACCTGCCAGCCCCAGGGACCGCAGCACGGAGTGCTCGGAAGTCAGGCCTTCCCAGGGCTCACAGGGCAAAGAGGAACAGTTTCCTGTTGTGTAACCCCCTTTGCATGTGCCGGGGGTGTAGCTCAGGGGTAGAGCATACACTAAACAAGCAGGTCTTTGGTATTTGGGAGAAACCTTCATACCATGTTGCCCAGGCTGGTTTCCAACTCCTTGCTTCAAAGGTCCCCCCACTGTGGCCTGGGAGTGCTGGGTCTAGGTGTGTGTGGTTATATTCAGCAGATCTTGCCTGTTCCCTGGGGAATCTGTGGGCTCTGCTGCTACAAAACAAGATCAACTTCCCCTGGTTATATTTGAGGGAAGCGGAATGATTGTCGAGTTAAATGCTAAGTCCCTACAGCAAGACGCTTGGTCTCTTCTGTGCTAGTACCGTTCTTTAGAACAGATATTGAGATGGCTCAGCGGTTAAGATCACTAAATAAATAAATAAATAAATAAATAAATAAATAAATAAATAAACCTTAAGAAAGAAAGAAAGGTAGAACAGACATTGAGAATTTTCTCAGCATTCGCTAAAACCCATTTGTGTGGGGTCCAGAGCAAGAGGCTCAGGTACAAACAGGACTTCAGCTCTCCATGTGTGATGGATTTAACACTCGCCTGCATGCAGAGCAGTGTTTACTGTGTCGAAGGGGACATGGATCCTGGCTGTTGAAGGAAGGGTTTTAGAGAGAAGTGTCTTTCTGCCTTTTTTTTTCTTACTCCATTCTTTTTATTTGTTCAACTCCTTGAATGTTACAACATCAGAAATTCCGTGACCAATGGCTTAAGCAGGAAGTTGCCTGGGAATCTGGCAGGAACCAGGCCTCTGTTTGCATGGGCACAAATGATCTGTCTTACGTGACTGCTTCCATCCAGTTTGCAGTCCCGACTCTGCGTGGCTTCTGCTTTGTTGCACGTAAACGCAACCCTTGCCCAAGGAGAATTTACCTTTGTCTCTGGCATAAGCACTATGCATTTAGGAAGAACCAAGTTCCCTCTGCAGACCATGCTTACTTATTGCCAGGGAAAATGGCTTGTACCACAGGCTTCTATACATTCTCTTAGATGCCCTATTCCCAGCAGGCCAGGACACCCCCATTCTCCAGGCACCAGGGACCCAGCACCTTCAGTCCTGTGGCTCCTCCCTCCCGTCCATTTCCCTCTAGAATCAATAGAAATGACTGGCCAACAGAGTCTCCAAGCCATACTAGTGCCTTGTTGAGGGACAGAATGAAACTGTCTGGTCATTTGCCAGCCTCTATTTTTTAAAACAAGTGATTCGTAAAAATAGAAAAACCTGGGCCTGGAGAGCTGGCTCAATGATTAAGATGACTAGCTGCTCTTCCAAAGGACCCAGATGTTCCTGGGGGAGCAGCCACATGGTGCTTATGACAGTCTGGCTCCAGCTGGAGGGGATCTGACGCCCTCTTCTGGCCTCAGCAGGCACTGCACACACATGGTACACATGCATATGTGCAGACAAAACATTCATGCACATAAAATGAAAAAATAGAAAGACCTGTCTCCAATATGGCATTCAGAGATTTCTGAAATTTTCTTATATCAAAAACAACCCCAAAGGAAATTTACATTACTACCAAAGATTTGTCTTTAAAGGGAAGTGTGACATTAGTTGCACATCTGATTCATGTGAGGAGGAAAAAAAAATCTTACTACAGGGATATTCTTGACTATGTGGGTAAATGAAGAGTTGGTTTCCTGATATTTCAAAGGGCACAGTGTGTGTGTGGGGGGGCAGAGCAAAATCAGAATGAATCAATGAATTACAAAAATGTCCCCAGGATGGGGTGTCAGTAAAGGCCCAGAGACAGAGCAGATGCAAAGGGAGACAGACACAGGGGGTGGCCTGTGCTAAGGATCAGGCACAAGGTTGGTAGGGAAAATCACTGACTTGACTAGTTTGTTTGAGTCTCACTTGCCAAGGGTTTCATGTTCCAGTCATCCCTGAGGGTGAATGCTGTGATCTAGTGTCCTTGATGTGTGACCTTTTAGCCTTGATGCATTTGAATGTATCCATTGATAGGAAGGTCATTACCTCCCATGGCAAGCCTTGTGTCTTTATATACAGTCCGTCTTTATAGTGAGTGGAAATGCTCTCTCCTGTAAATGCCACCCTTTGTTCCTGGGTCCACCTCTGTATTCACACTATCACATCTCTCTTGGGACACCATGCCATCCAGTACCCATCTGCTTGTTGCTCTTTTTTTACCCTTTCTTTCTTTCTTTCTTTCTTTCTTTCTTTTTTGGTTTTTGGAGACAGGATTTCTCTGTGTAGTTTTGGTGCCTGTCCTGGATCTCGCTCTGTAGACCAGGCTGGCCTCAAACTCATAGAGATCCAAAGAGTGCTGGGAATAAAGGTGTGTGCCACCACCACCCGGCTGTTTGTCACCTTTTATTCCATCTCTAGGCTTCCCTCCTGAGTGGTCTTTCATTGGCCTGTGTTCCTTTTTTTTTTAAAGTGTGATGCCCAGACAGCATAGGCCTCAGCAAGAATCTCACAGGACACATTCAAGTGCAAACTTCCCAAGGAGTGGCTGGTTATGGCCCCTGCCATGACATCTGACAGCCTACTCCACATAATGGTCCCAGTAGCCTTTGATTTGAGGAGTATCTGGCTCTGCCAGAAGACACTGGTACCTCCGGCAGATTGCTTGCTGATGTGCCCCACCCAGGACACTAGCACAGATACCCTGTGCTAATGACCTGCCCTAGGAGGGTAGGAAACATAACAGCCCGTAGCTCCGATCCAACAGGGTAGAAGTGGCTGCTGCCATTTTCTCCTGGTTCTTTAACTCCACCCTGGGTTTACATACTCACTTTAGGCAACTGTGGGACCCTGGAGATTCCTGACTGTCTATTTTCCCCCAGAGGCCATTGTGAGACTGTACTTGGGGTGCCCTGCCTTCTAAACCTAATCTTACTAGATTCAGCCTGCTACACTGACTGGCGGCTCCCTCGGAGGACAGCTGAGTTACTGGTTACCAATGCTGGTTCATAGGAGCAATGGCGCAGTTAGAATCTCTGACCAGTAAGAAAGGGCAAGAGCCAGAACGGGTACCTTGGCCGCTCTGAAGAGTCTCTACTTTGCGGCCTGGAGTTTCTGGATGCAGGTGTTCCAGTGAGCAGCAGTGTCTACCACAGGCCCTTGGCACTGAGTGGCTGTGTTTCCATCTGCCTCACCCTGGGGATTTTCTGCTTTAACGGGTCATGAGCAAAGGCCCTTCCACAGTGAGAAGCAGCCCTCGGCCGGGGATGCCACACGGCTGTAGAAGCCTGGAAGGCCTGAGAGACTTGAAGTCAGAGTAGATGAGGCATGGCTGGTAGTGGTGAGAGGAGGTGGCTGAGGGCCTGGCGGAGCCCAGCAGAACACTCATGCCAACTGGAGCTGTCCCGTGCTGGACAGAGGCTGAATCACTGCTCTGTAGGGTTCTCTGTCTTTCAGGGCTGGGTGCAGAGGGTTTGGGGCTGTGGGAAAAAACACACACACACACACACACACATAAAAACATGCCACCGACAGTTGGGTGTAAGTGGTAGAGCCCAGTGTCTCCTACTTCTCAGCCATGGTCACGTTTCCATCTGGATATACTTGAGAATGGAGCAGGAGGTTACAGACAAATCAGGCAGCAGATTCCTGATGTGAGCCTTTATCTTTTTCTGTTACTTTTTAAGATGTCACATATGGCCCAGTGAGGTGGGTCCATGGGTAAAGTACTTGCCATGGTAGCCTGACCATCTCAGTTGATCCCAGAAACCCACATAAAGGTAGGGGAGAGCTGATTGCGCCATGACATAAACAGGCGCGCGCACATGTGTGTGCGCGCGCATACACGCGCATACACACACACACACACACACACACACACACACACACACACACACACCACTAATACTAATAATAAATAAATAAAATAAAATGTCACATATTTAGAAATGTCATGCAGTACCAAGGACCCTTAAGAAGATAAACAATTCAGTTCCTCTAGAACCATGCTGGTTCTTTTGTCTGTTTTCGTAGAGTCACGCTGGGCATCATGGGCACATGGTGCTTCTCTTTGGGGCACATCATTTGAGCTGGCTTTGTTTAGACTGACCCTGCCTTTCTCACCTGAAACCATCCATCCGTACATAAGAACTTAACTCAATAAAGTGCAGAGCATCACCAGAGCAGATTTTCCGAGTGGACCTTGTTTCTATCTCATGATCCGCCACCTTGAGAATGGTGAATAACACCTTTCCTAGGTTTAGGTACCAGGGACCAAACCTAGGGCCTGAAGCATCTTGGACAAGCAAGCTACCACTGGGTAATACATTTTAATGCTTCAGTTTAAATAGGCATACAGTACACAAAGTTCAAATTCAGAAAATAGTTGCTCACCTGCCCTGGCCTCCTCCTCTTATCATTGCTGGTTCAATAGTCATTTTAAAACAGAACTTCCTGGAAAGATGGAGTAGGTGTGTGTGTGTGTGTGTGTGTGTGTGTGTGTGTGTGTGTGTGTATCCTACACATGCCCTCTATTAAGCACAGTGAAAATTTCCGGATGTTCTATAAAGCAATCTTACACCATTCGGGTGGGGAGAAGGCAGATGAGGCGAGAACCTCAGGACAAAGGAATGACCGTCTTGAGGCTTCTGTTTGTTTCACTTATGCCAGACTTGGAGCAGACGAAGCTGGCAGCCTAGAAACACCAGTGAGCCAGACACAGAACACTCCAACCAAAGTCACTTTCTCCGACTGCAGGACCAGCCTAGCAAGGCAGAAAGCTGCTAGACAGGGATTGCTCTACTCACATCGGTGGCCTCAGCCAATGTATGCCAGCAAGCATCAGCAGATAGCAGAGAGTCTAGACTTCATCCTCACAGGCAGAGTGTGTCAGGGAGGTGGGGATCCTAGTGAGTCAGAGGAAGCCAAGCAGAGACCAGGACTGTCGGTCTCTGGTACTCTTGTCTGCTTTGGAGGATGGAGACGAATCATAGGAGGTTGCTGGGAGACTTTCTCCATCCCCATCAGTAATGAGGCCATACCTCCCCACATGTGTGCAAGGCAGTGATGAGCCACCAACCTCTCCCAGCCAGAGAAGTAGCAGTGGAGGCCTGGAGCTGGGCTGAGCTTCTCATGACACCAGGCAGTAACATCTACCTGGTGTATTTTATGAAGCTAATATTAGCCTAATCTCCAGAAAGTGAGGAGGGGGAACTACAGACCAATATCCCGTGTGTGTGTGTGTGTGTGTGTGTAGCCCTGGCTGTTCTGGAACTTGCTCTGTAGACCAAGCTGGTCTCAAATTCAGAGACTGTCTCTGCCTCCCAAGTGCTGGGATTAAAGGCATATGCCACCACCGCCTGGCCAGACCAAAATCCTTTATGAATATTCTTGTTATTAGCAGGTAGAATTCAACAGTATCTTTTTAAAGTATAAAATACAAAAAGATGTATTTGTTCCAAGGATATAAGGATAGTTCTTTATTTACTTTCCTTATTTGCCTTGTGTGTGTGTGTGTGTGTTTGTATGTGTATTATGTGTGTGCGTATATGTGCACGTACCTATGTTTATGTGGGTATAGGTGGATGTGAATGTGCGGGTGCCCAGTGGAGCCCAGAGGACAAGCTCAGATATCATTCATCAAGTTCCATCCGTGTTGTAGTATAGAAATTATTCTAAAATTTACATGGAAAGGCAAAAAGAAATAGAATAATAATTTCTTTTTCAAGAAGAGCACTAAGGTAAGGGTACACAGGCCAATGATACAGATAAGAGAATCCAGAAATAGGCCACACGATTTGCTTGACTGGTTTTTGGCCCAGTGATTCAGAAGCGTTTCAAACAGTGCTGCCGGGCCACTGGAAAGTCATCAACAAAACCAAATCCTTTGACCTAAGCGTTGTCTCCTGCCAGAATAAACCCAGCAAGAATCATGAGCTTTAATGGAAAACTTTTAGGAAAAAAAAATAGAAGGTTAAATTTAGGTAACAAGTCACATATGCCCCATAAGAGGAAAAGTGGATTGATCAGACGTCATCAAAAGGGAACACATTCCCTTGTAGGGGCCCCTGTGAAGAGGAGAACAGGGGGGCAGGCATGGCGATGCTCATTTTTTTTTTTTTTTTTTGGTGGAGCTGAGGATTGAACCCAGAGCCTTGTGCTTGCTAGGCAAGCACTCTACCACTGAGCTAAATCCACAACCCAGTAGTGCTCACTTTTAATCCCCAGTTGGGAGGAAGAAGCAGGCAGATCTGAGTTTAAAGCTAGCCTTATTTACATAGGAAGTTGCCAGCCACTTAAGGCTACCTAGTGGGACTCTGTCTCAAACACTAAGAGAAGGATGTATAGATTAGGAGAAAAGTTTTTTGTGTGCTGCATGAGCAGCAAAGGCATCTAGAGCATCTATGTTCAAAGTTCAGCAGTGAAAGAAGAGAGTCCACCTAGGATGTGGCCAAACACAGGATGTGTATGCCAGACTACGGTCTGAATGCTTGCGTACCCGCAAATGCACGTGCTGAAGTCATACTCCCCATACGGCTGGTGTAACGTGCTTCTCTAGAGGAATATAAAAGGGGTGTGTTAGATTGGCTTGCACAGCAGATGCTGGCTAGTCTCAACAATGCCTGTGTACACATCAGGGAGCCTGAGTCCCCAGTAACTGCTCAGACCATTAAGCCAGATGCCCTGGCAGTCTCAAACCAGTGCTGAGGCTGGGAGATGCTTTGATCATCAGTGGTTTTCAGTCTGCCTTGGAAGGCAGAAGATGCTGGAGTCAGAGCAGTAAAGTGCACACCTCAGGAAGAGGTGAGCACAGGCCAGCAAAACTGCCTCCCCCCTCCCCCCAGACTTCCGTGCATATGAGCCCTCCATTGGAAGTTGCAGCCCACTCTGAGGAATTCCTCACAGACAGGGCTTGTGTCTCTAGGTTGTTTCCAAATCCTGTCAAGTCGACAGTTAAAAGGGGCCATGGCAGCTGGTGTGAGAAGGTCGGGCCTTAGGAGGTGTTGGGTCATGGAAGTGAAGCCTTCTTCATCAGTGGGCTAATGCCTTTGTGACAGAAGTCTAAGACACCCCCCCATCCCCCTCTGCCAAGTGAAGTCACAGTGAAAATCTAGAAGTGGGCTCTTACTTGACTTGAGCTTCCCAGCTTTCAAAACTGTTACGTTTTCACCCCTTCCAATCCACCGTCTTGTTTGTAAGTCAGCCATCCTGTGGTGTTTCCATTCGCTGTCTGACCTGAGACAGGAAGGAGATAAATGTACAAGAGATGGTCAACATCATTAGCTATTGGAGAAATGCAAATTTAAACCACAGTGAGATAATCATATATGGTTTTGAACATGGCTAAAATAAAAAAAAAAAAAAAAAAAAAAAACAGTGGCCAGGAATGATATCCTATGTAATCCAAGTACTTGGGATGCTGAGACAGGAGGATGCTCGCCAGTTTGAATCGGTCTAGTCTACAAGTTCCATACTAGCCTGGCCTGCATGAGACCCTGTCTCAAAAACCAACAATAACAAATAAATAACATTTTTTTAAAAAAGAGTGATGTTATCAAATTCTTGGAAGTTTGTGGGGAAACCGGGTCCTCATCATTTCTGCTGGGAATGCAGTGTGTTTCACTGCTCTAGAGCTGTAAGCAGCTCCCCGTTTCTATAAAAACAAAGTACACACGTACCATATGGCCCAGTGGTTACACTCCTGGGAGTTTATCCAAGAGAAATATTTTATACAAAACCCTGCCCAGGAATCTTCATAGCAGCTTTATTCATAAAAAAAATCCAATCAAGAAGCAATCCAGATGACCTTCAGACAGGAAATAGTTATACTATCACCCACGTTACAGAGAGACTCAGACACAAAAGGAAAGCTTGTTTCCAACAATCTGGATGAGTTTCCAGAGGGGGACGCTGAGTGACCCTGAGTGTAGAAAGCCAGACCCAGAAGGCTATGTGCTGCATGATCCATTTTATCACGTTCTCTTTGTTGTTATTGTTTTGTGTTTTTGAGACAAAATTGTACTTTGTGGTCCGGGCTGGCCTGGAACTCCCAGAAGTCTTCCTGTATCCATCCCCGTACAGATTAAGCCACCATGCCTGGCTCAGTGTTGTTGATAGGATAGTTGTAGTGATAGAGAACAGATTGAAGAGGGTGGTGGTGGGGTAGGCGTGGCTCTGGAAAGAGTAAAGAGAGAGATGCAAGATGTGATGGGAATGTTCCACATTGTCACGGTATCTTTGTCAGTGTCCTGACTGTGACATTCGACCATTGTGAAATGCTACCATTAGTGGATGTTGGACAAGGAGGACCCAACATCTCTCCGCTTAATTTTCTTTCCTTTTCTCCTCCCTCTCCCCATCCTTCCCTCTCCCCATCCTTCCCTCTCCCCATCCTTCCCTCTCCCCATCCTTCCCTCTCCCCATCCTTCCCTCTCTCCTCCCTCTCCCCCATCCCTCTCTTTCCCTGGTACTGGGGATTAAATCTAGGGTTTTGCATGTGATAGAAAAGCACTCTACCTGGGCTGGAGAGATGGCTCGGAGGTTAAGAGTATCAGCAGCTCTTTTAGAGGTCCTGAGTTCAATTCCCAGCAACCACATGGTGGCTCACAACCATCTGTAAAAAGATCTGGTGCCCTCTTCTGGTGTGCAGCAATATATGCAGACAGAACACTGTATACATAATAAATATATAGATCTTTAAAAAAAGAAAAAAAAAGAAAAGAAAAAGCACTCTGTCACTGAACTGTATCCACAACCCTATTTCTACCTTTTGTGATAAGGCAGGGTCTCACCAAGTTGCCCAGGATGGCCTTGAACCTGTGATCCTCCTGCTTTATCTTCCCAAGTAGCTGTGATTACAAGCCTGCCTCCACCAAGCCCAGCTCTACACACTCTTTCTAAACAGTGTGTATATTTGTCATTATCTCCAAATAAAAAGTTTAAAAACAATGATCAGGAAAGCAGCATTGAGCATATGGAGAGTTAAAACACTGAAATTAAAGAAGGCTTTACTTTTACTCTGTGTGTGTGTGTGTGTGTGTGTGTATGTGTGTGTGTGTATGTGTGTGTGTATGTGTGTGTGTATGTGTGTGTATGTGTGTGTGTATGTGTGTGTGTATGTGTGTGTATGTGTGTGTATGTGTGTGTGTATGTGTGTGTGTATGTGTGTGTGTGTGATGTGTGTGTATGTGTGTGTGTGTATGTGTGTGTGTATGTGTGTGTGTGATGTGTGTATGTGTGTGTGTATGTGTGTGTATGTGTGTGTGTATGTGTGGTGTGATGTGTGTGTATGTGTGTGTGTATGTGTGGTTGTGTGTGTGTATGTGGTGTATGTGTGTATGTGTGTATGGTGTGTGTATGTGTGTGTGTATATGTGTGTGTATGTGTGTGTATGTGTGTGTGTATGTGTGTATGTGTGTGTGTATGTGTATGTGTGTGTGTGTATGTGTGTGTGTATGTGTGTGTGTATGTGTGTGTGTATGTGTGTGTATGTGTGTGTATGTGTGTGTATGTGTGTGTATGTGTGTGTGTATGTGTGTGTGTATGTGTGTATGTGTGTGTATGTGTGTGTGTATGTATGTGTGTGTGTATGTATGTGTGTGTGTATGTGTGTGTGTATGTATGTATGTGTATGTGTGTATGTGTGTGTGTATGTATGTATGTGTGTGTGTATGTGTGTGTGTGTATGTGTGTGTGTATGTATGTGTGTGTGTGTGTATGTGTGTATGTGTGTATGTGTGTGTGTGTGTATGTGTGTGTGTGTGTGTGTGTGTGTGTGTGTGTGTGTGTGTGTGTACATACATGTGGAGGTCAGAGGATGACTTGGAACAATCAATCCTCTCTCCTAGCATCATGTGGGCTCTGGTGATGAATCTCAGGCTGTCAGGGTTGGCAGCAATGACCTTTACCCACTAAGCCATCTCACCAGCCTGCCGAAGGCATTCTCAAAGCATATGCACACCCTGATTACTCTGGAGCGCTCACCATCCGTGTCGTCCTGGAAAGCAGAAAATGAGTATTATTGGAGTAGGCCGAAGGCCAGTCAAGTGTTGGCATGGCCTCCTAAGAAAAGTAGCCTTTGGGCTGGCTTTCTTCTCAGGAAGCAGCTCTTGTCTAGTAGCCAAGATGGCTGCTGCAAAGGCTGGTGCCCTGTCTGCATGCCTGCCTGGTTCCTGCTGGGGAAGGGACCTCTAAGTAGTAGTAGCACTGTCCCCAGAGCCTGGGGTGGGGAGAAAATCAGTGCTACCTTAGCCTAGATGGTGGCTGGGGGTGTTGCCCAGGGGTGGGATGTAGAGAAGACTTGTGCCTTGAACTCATGGCTTGCTGTTTTTTTTTACAGACACACGCTCTGGTTTTACCCAGCCCCCTTCACCACAACCACCCGTCGGACATATGCCAGTGAGGCAAATTCAGTGAGTGGCAGCCAGCTCCCTGGGAGCCCTTGGGTCGGGGAGGGCCCTTTTTGGGACCCTAGGCCTCTAGTTACCCTCCGAATGGTGGTCAGGACGTTCTGAACCACATTGTCACTTAACCCTTCTCTGAGGCCCTCCGCCAGTAGGGAGACCCTCTCCCCATGCATATGGGAGCAGTCAGGCCACACTCCACCTCTCCCAGCCAGGGAGGCTGCGGGAGGCCTGCCGAGACGTAAAGAGCTGGGGGTTCAGAGTGAGGCTCTGGGGTCTCTCAGCCCCGTCTGTGTCACAGGCCTATTGTTAAGTGCATCGGGCATTTTGAAAGTGACTCTGTTTCCTCACTGATGACATGGAATAATCACCCTTACTCTATGACAGCAGTTCTCAACCTGTGGGTCATGACCCCCTGGGGAGGGTTTGGGGTCATACCACCCTTTCGCAGGGGTTGCCTAAGACCAGTGGAAAACACAGATATTTACACTACAGTTTGTAAGAGTAGCAAAGCTACAGTTATGAAATGGTGACAAAAATAATTGTATGCTTGGAGGTCACCACAACATGAGGCACCGTATTAAAGGGTTGTGGTATTAGGAAGGTTGAGAACCGCTGGTCTATGGGGTTATGGTTGGGGGTGGGGGGTGACGTGAATAGAGTACGTGCCCAGTGCCTTGCACTCAGGAAGCACTGGGTGAGCCTGGCTTCGATGAAGATAACAAGCCAGTGAGCGTCACAGTGATTATAGATCCTGAAGGCAGGAGTCACTCCAGGCAATACTGCTGCTGGCAGAGTCCAGGTTGGAGCTTGGTTTCCTGATTCCGAGTCCCAGTCCCAGGTGCTCTTAGTTCTCCAGACAGCGAGAGCCAGCTAGGAGGATGAGGCTCGGCCATCCTGTATGCGTTACTATTACTGCACCCAGGGCTGGGGGAGGGCTGGTCGCTCTTCCGCAGGCTCCTGGGTTGCTAACGTAGGTCTAATCCTCTAAAACAGGCTAGCGGCAAAGCTGTCCTCATCACGGGCTGTGACTCGGGATTTGGGTTCTCTTTGGCCAAACATCTACACTCAAAAGGTTTCCTTGTATTTGCTGGCTGCTTAATGAAGGTAAGACTGGGCCATTTACCATTGTCCAAGCAGTTACTGTGTGTGTGTGTGTGTGTGTGTGTGTGTGTGTGTGTGTGTGTGTGTGTGTCTGTCTGTGTATGTGTGTGCATGCTTGCATGCACATGCTTTTCTAACAGGTGTTGCTAAAATAGCCTACACCTTTTCCACTTCAGTCTCATTTTTTTTTCTACACACCCTTTTTCATGGGTGTATGCATATATCCATTCATCTGTCCATCCATCCACCAGTCCTTATGTCCATCCATCCATTGCTTTGCCATTTATATACTTGTCAAATGGTGATGATGGGCTTGCCACTTTGATAGATGCCTTGGAATAAGATCCAGTATCGTAGTTAGGGTGACTATTGCTGTGATAAACACCACGACCAGCAGCAAGCTGGGGAGGAAAGGGTTTCTTTGGCCTACACTTCCATATCACACTTCTTTGTAGAAGACAATGAGAGAGGAACTCACACAGGGCAGGAACCTGGAGGCAGGAGCTGATACAGAGGCCATGGAGGGGTGCTGCTTACTGGCTTGCTCCTAATGGCTTGCTCAGCCTGCTCTCTTATAGTACCCAGAACCACCAGCCCAGGAGTGATATCACCCACAATGGCCTGAGTCTTCCCACATCTATCACTAATTAAGAAAATGGCCTATAAGCTTGCTTGATCTTTTGGAGGTATTTTCTCAGTTGGCATTCCCTCCTCTCAGATGGCTCTAGCCTGCACACCCAGGGAGCTCTCCGTCCAGTGGTAAGAGGACAGACACCACGCACAGACGCAGCTGAAGAACTACCAGTGAAAACATTCTCTAGCACTTCCAAGAATGTTCAGGTGGGGGCGCTGCAGAGAAGAAAGAGATCGGCTCTCACTTGACAGGGGAGGTGACATTTGTTCAGGGCTGTGGGGAATAAAGAACGCTGTGCTAGATGGAGTCTGGGAGAGTTGACCTGAGACAGAAGGGACAGCCCAAGCAGTCTTGGTGGTGTAGAGCTAGCTGATTTGGGACATCAAGCAGCATTCGGGGAACGTGAAGGCAAGTACTAGGTCATGAGACTGCAGATGTAATGAGAGGGCTGTCCCCCAGTTCAGAGAGTTATACACAACCTCCACAGTTAGAACATTTTCTGGCTCAGTATTTTCCCTTCTGGTTCTTTTCAGTTATACGCGCACCCCACTACACACACACACCCCTCAAGCCCTGGGCAACCACTGATTCCCATCCCCCTAGACTTGCTTTCTCTGGATGTTTCTCACATTAGACCCAAAGTTACTGGGTCTTTTACTATGCATCTCTCACATAGCACAATGTTTTGCTTGTTTGTTTTTAGACCGAGTCTCACTGTGCAGCTCTGGCTGGCCAGGAACTCACAAAGATCCATTTGTTGCTGCCTTCCCAGTGCTGGGATTGAAGGCGTGCCCCATCACACCTGGCCTTAGCATGTTCTGGAGGGCTATCTATATTGTAGCCTGTGTCATAGTTCATTTTTTTTCTGCAGAATATTACTTGATTATATGGATATACTACAGTGCTTTGCTCATTTGAACCCTAGATAAACAAGATAAAATCTTTAGAGACGTTTTTATGTGTATGGATGTTTTACCTGCATGTATATATATCCTGTGCTTGGTGCTCCCAGAGGCCAGAAGAGGGTGTCGGATACCCCTGGAACTGGAGTTATAGATGATTGTGAGCCACTGTGTAGGTGCTGGGAACTGAACCCAAGTCCTCTGCAAGAGCAGCAAGTACTCTTAACTTCTGAGCCATCTTTCCAGCCCCAAACTGCATTGTTAAAACTTCCATAAAAATAAAAATAAACACTCATTCAGGATAGTTATAAAAATGGGCTTGGTTTTGGCTGTCTTGAATAACATTACTGTGGACATTCACATACATGCGTCAGTATAAGCCTCAGGCTTTGCAAGGGATTAGAGTCAGTCCCTCGATAGGCTGGGTCCTAAGTCCGGAGCCTGCACAGGGTGGGAAGGCCAGAGGTGACCTCAGCCCTCTCTCCCCCAGGACAAAGGTGATGCTGGGGTTAAGGAGCTGGACAGCTTGAAAAGTGACCGACTGAGAACCATCCAGCTCAATGTCTGCAACAGTGAGGAGGTAGAGAAAGCAGTGGAGACCATCCGCTCCGGCCTGAAGGACCCTGAGAAGGGTAAGGGCACCGTGAGACTCGGGGTTGCTCGGGGTTAGGATGTGGCGCTGTGCTAGGGATCCTGCCCAACATTGCCCTCCATTTGCTGGCCTCCTGCAAAGAGGCTCCTCTCTCTTTGGTTAAACTCTTCCTCCTGCTCAGTCTAAGGAAGTGGATTCAATTAAACATACCTTTGCAATAGCGCACTAAAATATGGCTGGAGGCAAGTTTGCAATCTGTGCGGTGACAGATCCACATACCAGTTCAGGCCGGTTCATCCAATGCTCTTTTAATGCTCACTCTGGGCCAGGCCCTGGGCTGAGTAGGGAACACTCTGTTCCTGAGGACCTTACAGTTCAGTGAGTGGACGGATGTCACCACCAGGGAGCAGGACATGGACAGAGGCAGAGAGAGCAGCAAGGCAAAGGGGGCTGGGCCCAGTGTGGGGGGTATGGTAGGGATGGGTTGTGTGGTAGAGAGCCAGGGAGGGTATGCCAGAAGGAGGCGGAGCATGAACAGTGATGGAGAGCAGCCCACGGTGTGCTGGGGTGTGGCACATGGTCCCGTGGTAAGGTTGAGACTGGAGGCGTCAGTAAATGAGGCAGGAGACTGGCTGCTTTGTGGAAGGTGCTGGAGAGGGAGGGGACTGTCTTGAGGTCCCCCGGAAGCCTGCATTAGTGTGGGGAAAAGTAGGTTAAAGGGGAGTATGTGTGGTACAGCCCTGAACGTGGTGGTCGGTGGTGGAGCTCACTGGCGGTACTGGAGCTTGATAGTGGTCCCCAGAGAACAAAGCTAGCAGACTTGACTTGAATGTGGGGATGAAGAAGAGGCAAGAGGTGTCTGTCCTACATACAAGAGCAAGATGAGGGGCGAGAAGGCACGGAGGTGTGTTCATGGAACACGCTGGGGGAGTGTCCGGAGGGGATACAAGCAGTTAGGACCCAGGGAGAGAGATGTCACAGAGGTTGGATGGAGTGCCTCAACACTGAAGGGGTAAAAAGTTTGGTGGGTCAGTGGTCAAAGGATCAGATGTTGCCGAGGCTCTCTGAGCATCTCGTACCCTCCCAGGTCAGCCTGTGTGGAGGACCTTCGTTTGAGGGGGTCTGCTCTCCAGCTGGGGGAGGGGGGTGCCATTCAAACGGACCTCAGGAGCATGGAGCTGGGCCATTCAGCAGGTCCTGTGGAAAAGCCAGTCTGTGCTGTTGATCTTAGAGCCCTTTGGCAGGCCAGAAAAAGGGGGGCTGCCTCTGTTAGCTCCCCACTGCACAGCCGCTGGGTGTGGGGTCCAGTGCACCTGTGCTGTGTGGCTGACCAAAATTGCCAGGCTGAAAAATGCCGCCTTCTCTGAGAAGAGCTTGTGCCGCATGGCTAACTATGGGAGAGACTGTTGATTAGGGAGCCTGTCAACTGGGGTCGCCTTGGCAGCTCGGGGCTGCCACCCTACCCTCCTAGAGGCCATTCTGGGGCCCTATGTTCTCCAGGAGCAGCCTGTGTGTTGTGGACCCACTGAACATCTGTTTAATAATTAACAGCGATGGTTGGTGTCCCCCGGCCCATTAAGAAAAGGCAGGCTGGGTCCCAGTGGGATGATTACCAGCCACATAGCCTGTCACCCTTTGTCCCCACAGCCTCCCTGGGCAGCCGGGGCGTAGCCTTCACAGACTAGGAAGTGGAATCACAGCTTGTGGGACTTGTTACTTGACAGAATTGGGACCCACGGCCGCGCTCTGCCACTCTCTGTAACCTGCCTTATTAACCATACTGCAGTTTGGGGGAATGGTTTGGACTTTCCGAGTTCAACACCAGAAAATAAAACCTGTGAGGTAGCATTTGCATGCTGGCTCTCCCCCCACTCTTTCTCAGCCTCTCCATCTACCTCTTCCCTGGCAGTTACTCACCCCACCCACCCACCCACACTGCTCTCCCATCTAGCCCCTTTTCATGGTAAATCGGGGAACATTGCCCACTTCTGGCTTTGACCTGCAGGTGGCGCCCTCACAGAGTATCTTGTATACAGTCATGTATAACATCCCGCCTCGACAGGATAAGGACAGGTGTGCTCCTATCTTGGGCCCTCTTGGGCACATTTTGATGCTGGTTTTTCACTCTGGCTCCATGGGAGTGTCACTACCAAAGTCTGAGAGGAGGGGACTCTCTGCTTATAGTGTCCAGCCATCTCCCACTAGCTCCACGTCCCCTGCTTTGTAGGACTCCGAGGAGGGACGGGACATCTGGAACCGTGACCAGCCCTCCCAACCCCAGGAAAGCGCGCACACAGGTGTTGACAGGCTGTGGGTGTGGCCTGACCCCGGAGTCATTACTTACCAATGAGTAAGCATTTACAGAGTACCTGCTGTGTGCTTTGGGACTATCCTTGGTGCCCGGAGGGTTCTGGTCTGGCAGGAGGAGCCTGGAACTGGACACCGACCTAGTGGTTTCAGGACAAACTTCTGAGAAGCAGTTAAACTACCCAGGGCCTTAAGCTGTGGGCAGGGAATACTTTACACGAGGCACATCCCTTGGTCTGGGACGGGGAGGACTGGACTCTCCCAGGTCTTCACCTCTCCAGAGAAGTGTGACTTGAGTATGATGCAGGTCCCGTATGGGCCTCAGCTTGCTCTTCTGTGAAGTGGTAAAGTATTTCTAGCCATCCCTTGCTGAGTCTAGACCTCACCCCTGTGGAGGCAAGGGGCAGACTTTCTAAAGGAGCAAGCGAGCTGTTCACACTGAGAGAGGTGGAGGATATAGATGGAGGCGGGGAGACCTGGAGGGGTCTTCCCTGACAGCACAGCAGAGAGGCGAACCAGGACCTGAGTTAATGCAGAAAGAAACAGAACTGACTCCTTGCCACAGCAAAGGAAACCAGCAACTACGTGGGGCCAAACGGGAAGGCTTGTCCGCAGTCTTGGGTCCACACTGCATCTCCCTCACCGGGTCCCCTATGGTGAGGTAAGACATCAATAAGTGCCACTGCAGACCTGGCGCCTGTCATTCTGACCATTGGTCATCTTTCCAGCCCTGGGTGACACATTGGATGGGAAGAAGTGAAGGAGTTGGAGGAATGAGCATGGTATCGCTAACAGAATAGACTCAGCCTGTTGCCTGTGGTCAGCGTGAGTTAGGACCATACAGCTCAGATAGAAGGGACCATAAGGAGGAGTTGAGGATCCGATCCGTTCCTCCTAAAGGTGCATGGGACTTGTCTGGACATGGAGGTAATGTTGAGGCTGTTCCGGGGAAGCAGCTGCCTTCTGGGCTGGCAGGAGTACTTTTGGAGTTAGAACACTCCCTGGCTGAGGACTCTGGAGAGCTACAAGGTCAACTGCTACCTGCCAAGTCGGCAGGCCTGTCCAGCAGGGTACTTTCACAGTCAAGTTTAATTCATCTTTATCGGACTGTAGCGCCAGATATAATTGTTTTACTTTTAGATTGTGCATACACGCGTGCATTTTAGGTCCCGTGATACTGTCCCACCCGAATCAGAAAAGCCTCTGGAAACTTCTACAAGTGTGTAGTAGAAGAGGAGACTGTGCCGACATTCAGGAGAGTCTGGGCTGAGCATGAGACACTGGGTGTGCCTGTGAGGGGTGGAGGCAGGTAGAAGAAAAGCTGGGGTGCTTGGTGGCACTAACACCAGGGAAAGCTGGTGTCCGGCCATTAGTAGATGGTATCTAAGAAGAGAACAGAAATAGGGGCGGGGCTTAATTGGTAGCCTCCTGGAGGCTGTAGGTGAACATGGTGAGCAGTAGATGGAGGTTGGAGTCCAGAGTAGTGTGACCGGATGGAGAGGTTGGATGTTCTCAGAAGTCTGGTTGCAGAAGGAAGGAGATTGGGAGGCATGGTTAGAGAAGGCTCTTCAGGATGTGGGAATGTAGTGTTTGTAGACATTCATCACTCAACGCACATGTATTGAGTTCCTAATGGAGATGGCGTTGAAGGCCGCTGGGGCAAGGGAGGGAGAGGTCTACAAAGGAAGGGAAGGACTGGCATGGTGGGTGGAGAGGGGCATGGGCATGGGCCTACGGGTTAGCCATGGCCGCTAGAGAGGCTCTGGGCTCCAGGAGGGAAGCCTCGGGGAGCCAAAAGACAGACCTTGGAAGCTGTAGGGTTTCTGGGATGCCTCCGATTGTGTGGATTGTGCCTCAAGGTTCCAATTTCAGCCTGAGAGCTGAGGGTAAGAAGCCCCAGCAGGCAGCTGGGGTGGGAGAGAGTCCTTTGGATACTTAGTTAACCAGCAATTTCCTCTCCTTAATAAATGCCCTTAATTCCCAGTAATTGAAGGAGAAGGCAGCAGAGGTCAGCTGACCAAGCTTTAATTTGGGCAAGACGGAAGGAAAGCAATTGGAGACCAATTACTCTGTCATTTACACAGACTCATTCCCATGATGCACTGGGAGAGAGAGAGTCTTGTTCTCACAGGCATCATGTCTGCTGAAGCCCCTACAAGGAACTTTTAGTGCCAGGAGCTTAAGCCATATGGAGACCAAACCCTGAGGATCTCCTCAACAAAGAGGAAGAACCCTGCTCTGCAGCTCCAAACCATCCACTTCTTACACCCCCAAACACTGAACCCCAAACAAGCCCTGGAAAACAGGCTCTGCTCCTTGGCTCGGGTTCCACTCTGCCTCCGACTTAATGATGAGACTTAAATCTGTCTTTTCCCTTGACAGCCTTGGTTTCCCTTGCTGCAAAAATAGTTAACGACAGAATAAACTCCAGGAACATTCCAGAACCAACATTGTCTGAGTCTCCAAAAGCCAGCTGTCCCATAGCTGCTCCTGTATGAAGCAGTCAGCTGCAGCAGGCTGTGAGAATAGGCATCTCCTCAGAGCCTGCATCACCACACAGTCTCGGGAGAGGGCAGGAAGAGACACCCTGGCAAAAAGGCTACCAAGCCAAGGCCCCTTAATATGTGACCACCAGCAAATCATGGCCTGCTCAGAGGAGGAACATGAGAGATTAGAGAATTGTTGAGTCCCCAGGTGGAGAGGGGTGAGGCCTGACTATACACGAGGCTTGGCAGCAGAGTCCGTAACTTCATGGGTGACCTTGAAGTTTTGTGTCCTTCTGTGAGCTGGGCTTGGAAAATTCCTGAGGTTTCCCTGGTTGCTGGTGAGAGGGTTGATAGACACAATAGCCCTGTTGAATGAATGGGTGCAGGGTGGAGACCTGCAGTCATAGGCAGGAGAGAGAAGTACCTGGCTTCATTACTTTTCTGAGGCTGTGGTAAACACTATGACCAAAAGCACACTGGGAAAGGGTTTATTTGGCGTAGAAACTTCTACCTCACAGTTGGTCACTGTGGAGGAAGTCAGGGCGGGAGCGCAAAGCAGGAGCCTGGAGGTAAGAACAGACGCAGAAGCCGTGGAGGAGTGCCGCTTTACCGGCTTGCTCCACCTGGGTTGCTCAGTTTGCTTTTTTTACACACCACCTGGCAAGGCATTGTATCACCCACAGTGGGCTGGGCCCCTCCAAATCAAGGAAAACACCCTATAGATCTGCCTACGAGCCGATCTTAAGGAGGCATCTTTTCAGTTACTATTACCTCTTCCCAGATAGGTTTAGGGTTGTGTCAAGTTGCCAGAAAACCAACCGGTACAGTGTTGGAGTGAAGCAAGATGTAGGTGAAGATGCCCCAAGGCTCAGTCATGAAGCGCTAGGAGTGATTCAGCCAGCAGTGCCATGAAGCCTGGACACTCTACCAAAGGGACATTCTGTTCAGCCAAGATGCTGGGTCTCCCTCCCCGCTTTCATTCTTGGCCGACTCTAGAAGTGTTTCCCGAGAGCCTTGGGCAAGAGGCTGGGGAGTCCTGGGAGAAAGGGATCAAAGTAGACAGCAGCTGGTTAGTGGTGGCATTTGAGCACACATGGTGACTGGCTGTGTCTTCTTTTGTCCAGGAATGTGGGGCCTGGTTAACAATGCGGGCATCTCAACATTTGGGGAGGTGGAGTTCACCAGCATGGAGACGTATAAGGAGGTGGCGGAAGTGAACCTCTGGGGCACGGTGCGCACAACAAAATCCTTCCTCCCCCTTCTCCGAAGAGCCAAAGGTGAGTTGGGAAGACAAATTCCCCTGCCTTTCCCTCCCTGTACCTGCCCAACCTTTTCGTTCTTGTTCAGATTGGGAACACCAGACCTGCCAGAGCTAACGTACATAAAAGCGAGCCTGAATTCATGAGTCTCAGAGCAGTGCTGGCCTTGGGAATGGTGATGGGCAGAAGTGTATGGCCAGGTGTTGGGGAGGGATCTGTGGCCTTCAGAAGTGGAGCAGTTGAGCTGGGATGGTGGTGGACATCTGTAAACCCAGCACTCAGGAGACTAAGGCAGGAAGATCTTGAGGTTAAGGTCAGCCTCGGATACATAATGAGGCCCTGTCTCAAACACACATAAGAAAAGTAGTTTCTTGGTCTGTGCAGTCAGCGATTATGGATCATAGTGGCTCGCCCTCTAAGAACCGATTGTGGAGAAGTAACCACACATCCACCAGCTGTGTCTACGTGCTGTTATATCACAGTGTAATGTTAAACAAATGTTAGCATGCATGCTCCATAGCTAAAAAATGAGACACTGTGTTATTCAGTTCAAACAAGCCTAGAATCTTGGAGAACAGACACAATGCCCAAAGCATATAAAATAGCCAAATGTGAGCAAAGCCGTCTATGAAGTCAGGAGGTGTGACTTTTCTCCCTGGAACAGCAAACCATTATGACAGAAGGTACCAGATCCGCCAGATCTGTCCCAAGGTCTTGGCAGCATAGGAATGAATGGGGTGTAGCCTATAGCCTTTAAGAGGGGGTTCAATCTTTCAGTGACTTCATGCTTAGGGTGTGTATGTTCCTGGGGGCACTCCCTAGGCAAGCTGACCCAGGTCAGCCTGGGTTGAGCGGAATCTACTCCAGTCCTACCAAGATGGAAGAAGTCCCTACATTCCCAGGCTAGGCCTGTGCCAGTGCTTCTGAAGTCACCATTCTCTATGCCTGAGTCAGGCCATGCCGCTTCATGTCCAGCCTCGAAATCAGCTTTGGAAAGCCGACCTCTGCTCCTCCCAACTCACTCCTTTCTGGATCTGGTGCTGGGAAAAGCCTGCCAACGCAGGTCCTCCTCTCTTCTGGGGTGTTCGAGGCTCGCTTTTGCCAGCCTCACCCTGGGCACTCTGGCTTCTGCGTTCTATCCCCACCCCTGGCTGTGCCCGCAGTCAGTACCCAGCTGGACTCTCCACATTGCTTCTCGGCGGCATATCTAACTGGGGAAGCTGAGGTTGAAGCTCCCTGAGGGGAAGGATGTTTTTGTTTGTTTCTCCCCTGACCAGCATCAGACTTTGCTTAGAGCGGGCACCCCGAGGCATTCCATTTCTCACATGCGCCCAGTGTGTTTTCATCCCGTGGTATTATCACCAGGCAGGCACTGGCTAGTTATCAGCTATGTGTTGGCTCTTCCACGGCGCCCTCCTGGTACACCCCTTCCCTAGTCCGCCTGACACAGAAGAGCCCTTGAGGAAGATTGGGAATACCGAGATTAGCTGGGTGGTCCAAGAAAGCCCCCTGCCTCTGGGTGGTTCTAAAGCTGTCCCTGCCAGGCCACCATGTCACAGGGTAATACCACCTGAGCAGATGTTTGCTGTCTTCTTCTCCAGGCCGCGTTGTCAACATCAGCAGCATGCTGGGCCGCATGGCCAACCCGGCCCGCTCGCCGTACTGCATCACCAAGTTCGGGGTCGAGGCTTTCTCTGACTGCCTACGCTATGAGATGCACCCTTTGGGCGTGAAGGTCAGTGTGGTGGAGCCTGGTAATTTCATTGCTGCCACCAGCCTCTATAGCCCTGAGCGCATCCAGGCCATTGCCAAGAAGATGTGGGATGAGCTTCCTGAGGTCGTCCGCCAAGACTATGGCAGGAAGTACTTCGACGAGAAGATCGCCAAGATGGAGACCTACTGCAATAGTGGTTCCACAGACACGTCCTCTGTCATCGACGCCGTCACACACGCCCTGACTGCCGCCACCCCCTACACCCGCTACCATCCCATGGACTACTACTGGTGGCTGCGGATGCAGATCATGACCCACTTTCCAGGAGCCATCTCTGACGCCATCTACATACACTGAAAGAGCTGAAGAGGCCCCTGTGGCCTCCGCCAGGGAGTCTGGTGGGTGGGAGAAGGCTGAGGGGAGGGAGTTTGTACAGCTACCTTTTGATTCCCCCGGGGTGGATTACCTGCTCTCTTAGCAAGAAGACCCAGTTTATCACTAACCTTACTTGTTCACATGGTGAATGGTTTGGGCCTTCACCGATGTGGGGGCACAGGTGGGTGGCCCTAAGCCTCAGGGCCACCATGGTGCTTCTATCTCTCTAAGTTGATTTTATACAGAGATTTGCGGGGAATGTCTTTCTATTAAAAACAGATTATTAGAATAGAATCCAAAATCATTTTTAAGCCAAAACATCCGTTCAAAATATTTATCCCATCTGATCCTTAAGCAAGTCTCTCACGAGTAAAACGAACAGATTTTTTTTCCTTGTGTGCATGAAAAATTTGCAGATCCTGCAATCTGCATGCAAAATACCACTTCCATTGTGCCCAAGTGTGTCCTTCGTGTGTTCTGGCGTGGCTGTAAAAACTCATTACATTTGGGTTTCAAGGACACTTTGGACCCATCAGTCCTTGAATCCTCAGACCAGCAGTGTGTCTTCTGAGACTGTCACACCAGGTGACCCTGTGTGTTCTCTGCATGTCCACGGCACTGTGTGACTGGGGGCCAGCCGCCGCTGACTCTCAGCTGGCCGAGGGTGAGGACCTAGAGATTGCCAGCTGAGGTTTCTCCACCCTCTTTGAGAACTCGGGTTAGATCTGGGTGGAGGTGCGCTTTGCCAAAGAGTGCGGTTTGGTTTCGCCTTGGACAGGATTGGTGCTATCCTTGGGGCAGTAGACAGATTAGTGGTGCCAAGGCTGGGCCACGAGTCACCTCCCCAGCAAAACACACACACACACACACACACACACACACACACACACACACACACACACACCTGCTCCACAGGACTTCAGGGTGGTCCACCTCTCCTTCCTTTTGTGAACTTATTTTTAATTAAGCTGAGACACTGCTAGGCAATCTGTGTTACCAATCAAGGAAGGTTTGAATTTGAAGGCTGCTTGTTGTCCAGGGTAGGTATTTGGAGCCAAACCGCCGTGTTCCAGGTGGCGCCAAGCCTTGGGCAGGGTCTCAAGTGCCAGCCTTATACATCTTAACAATCATTTGTGCCTTTTGTTGCAAAGTCTACACCTGCCGCTAGAGGGAGCCATGCCTCCTCAGCTAGAGCCTGCACGGGCGTTTTCTTTCACGCAAGCTTGAGATCGGTCCAACAGGGTTTGACCACCTACTTGGACCCTGCCTGGGAACAAAGAAAGAAGCAAAGCCCCTTGGGAAACAGTGATCTTACACTCCTAAGCAGCTGTCTGGCCTGAACCTGGAGCCCGGTGCCTAGAGAGAGCGAAGGAACCTGGGCAGCTAGAACAGCTGTGCTGAAGCAGAGCGTCCCACAGAGAGCGATTCAGCCCTGCCTTTTGGGCTTTTTGACCCCTCTGGGTTCAAACCGGGGTGCTCTGTTCCAGCCCCTGTCTTCAGATAAGGCAGATAGGGCCCGGGAGGGAAGGAATGAGGAAGGCAAGGCCTCAGGGCCCAGAGAGGGACCCCTGATGACTTGAGCATCCCTAACAGTGAGATGCCTTTGTCCTGCAGAGCCTGCCTCCAGCTGGAGCTTTTCAGATGGCATATTTACATCTTGGGAGAATTTGTTTTCGTGCTTAATAAAGAGATTGGTTGTAACACTTGGAGAGTGCCTTGGACTTACATTCGTGCGTCCATCCGTCACTGGGAACTAGAAGGGAATTGGAGGTACTCATACTGAGTCCTGAGCAGCACTAAACTGGATGCCAGAGAGTCGACACTGGAATCTTTGGCCGCAAAAGAGGACTTCCTGGTCAGGCTGTCAGGATTTATTTTATTTTACTTATGAGTATGCTGAATATCTTGCTGGCCCCGAGTTTTAATCTTTATTCTAGTAAAGAATGGTGGCCTACTCTTTTAAGCCCAGCACTTGGTAGGCAGAAGCAGGCAGAGCTCTGTGAGTTCAAGATAAGCCTGGTCTATGTAGTGAGTTCCAAGCTAGCCTGGATTACACAGTGAGACCCTGTCTTAGAAAAGAAAAATCCAGTGTACCTTTCCTCCAAATAATCTCCGTGGTGATTCAGACCTCCTAGTTCAGCTTCACTTGTTGGAACCAGCAGCCTGCTTGGACACAGGAACTACCTTTGATCTTTACTAGGCAGGTGAGGTGGGCAGATCACAGGTTGTTCCCATTTTATAGGTCCCATAACTGAGGCCCCAAAGGGGAAAGTGACTCACCCAGTATCAGTGGGTGGGGACAAAACGTCCAGCCTCCAGAGTTATGTGAACATGTATCTTGTTGCTTAATCCTCAATCGATGGCATGTTTGTGTAACTGCCAAGCTGACCAGTATAGCCAGGAGCCTAGCATTCTGTCTCATCAACTTCTCCCATGGCCTTTAAGGCAGGGAGAGGGTCCAGCAGTGTGTTCTTGCTCCCATCTGCCAAACCTTTGGCTGTGCCCTGGAACTTTAGTTAGTGCCACGGGTGTAGTGGGTGGTTGTTTGTGGCCATGCCCTGAAGCACCGCCCCTAGTGAGGCAGCAGGTAGCTGCTAGGTACCTGCTCCTGGGTGTGGCCACCATGCGTGTATGCTCATGGTCTTGGATGCTAGTGCAGATCAAGGCCTAGCTCTGCAGAGAACTGAGTTGGATTGTGCCCCACCCCTCCAGGATTCTGAGACCGACTCCTTTATTCTGGTTGTGAGTTAACCCCCCACCCCGGAATAAATTCCTTTGACCATCAAATAGACTCTGTGGATTAATCCCAGTACACAGGCAAGATGAAGAAAAGCGTTTTGGACAAACCTTTGAGCCTGTGGGCGGGAAGGGGTGTTGGGGGGGTAGTGGGTAGTAGGGATGGCAGCTCAGGCTGAGCCTAGCCTGCACCTAGGACTTGATCTGGGACCCCTGGCCTGCAGCAGCTAGCAGGAACCCGCCTTTGATGTCTGGAAGTGGACAAGGATTTTGCAAGACTTTTCTGTCTGGTAAGTCAACATGGGCTGAGCTTAATAGTCCACCCCAAGGCCAAGAGGCCTTGTGAGCAGGTGACAAGACAGCCTGGTCCTGCCTGTCGCAAGCTGCTAAGGCTGTGCCCCCCACCGATGCCTATGGCAGGAAGTCCTGAGCCTCCCGTGGTGAGGTCTGTCCACTTCCTGTATTTCAGCCCTGCTTTGCAAAGCTGTGAGCATTCTCCTAGGACAGGTGAGCAAGCACAGTCCCCCAGCTTGGGGAACCAGGTTAATGAGCGGGCTCCAGGGCACAGTACCAGACATACTTACCCAGCCAGTTAGACCTCCTTTCACCTGATCCTCCCAGCTGCCCTGGCAGGTACGCAGGGGTGGGGTCAAGATCTCATTTTACAGATAAGATAGCAGGCTTTCCCAAGTCCCTCATCACGTGAGGGACAGAGCTGACTGGCCAAGCCTGAGCTCACCTCCAGCCCAGAGGCAGCGATGCGTGAAAAGCGGGGCAGATGGTACCAGGATCTAAAATAAGGATGGGGAAAAAAAATACCTCAATTATGTAACAGTGAGCGGAATCTTTAGGCTCATGCACAGTAATCACAGAGCGCGGCCACACAAACCAGCTCCCCCCCACCCCACCCCCACTCCCTTAGCATTCTGAGCGTGGCTCCTGGGGTGACTGCTAGAGGAATCCTCTAACTACCTTGCTGCAGGCAGTGTGCTTTTGTAGAGCTGATACTGTGCCCAGCGGGCATTTCAGAGGACAGCGTCTAGAAACCCTTGAGCCCACACTTCCAGGGACTCGAGAGGCGTGGGCATAGAGCTGGGGACAGATAGGATCGGTTTTGCTCTAAGAGCTCGGAACCAAGAGAGATGGTGGCTCTGGGACTCTGGCAGAGATCACCCAGCCAAGGTCTTTCTGGTATGCACAGTCATTAGAGGATGGTGACTCATGAGTGGCAGCTTCAGAGGCACAGTGTGAGGCTGGGGACCGTAGTTTGGACAAGGGCTAAAAGAGGCTGCCTCAGAGCTTGAACTCTGCTGGTGGCAGGGGGCTCGTTACCTGGGAAAGTCTTTCCTTGGTTCAAAAAGATTTATCTGGAGACTGAGCTGACTCAGCCTCCTCTGTCTAACTTCACGCCGTTGGCACCTGACTCTGACCCAGACCTCCATAGAATAATTTCAATCTCAGTCCCCTTGATATTTGGAAGTGACTAAGTCAAGTTCCAGAGCCCAGGTCCCACTTTTGACAAGACCCCCCATACACCTTGCTATCTGGACGGGAGATTTCAGCTGTGATCACCCCATCCCTCAAGTACCCCGATGACACATTCTGGGCTGTCTGAGTTCCCTTCAGGTGGCCAAGAACTTTTCGCCTCTGGCAAGGTGCTCACAACTGCTCACTTGCACATGCCCTCACAACTGTTGTCTCTCATCTCCTTCCATGGTAAGCAGGTTACTAATGACGAGGAAACATTATGCCCATTTCGAAGATAAGAAACCAGAGCCTCGGGGAGGTGGTATGATTTATGGGAGGGCGTAGCCAGAAAGAGTGCCAAGGCAAACCCAGCATTCTAGTGTCTGACTCCAGGACTCCTTCCTGTCCCCCAGTCTCCACTGGGATGCTAGATCTGGCTAGACTTAACTCAGTGACAGAACAGTGGAGCAGGCAGAAAGAAGCATTAAAGCCAACTGTCTCCCCACCCCACAGTTTGCAGAAGGCAGAGGGGAAGGGAGGCGCAGCCTTCTCAGGCTTGAGGCACATTCATCCGCCATGTCCAATGTATTGTCGAATGACCATGCCCTTGATGTGGGGGGTGGGGTGGGCAGAGAGTGGGGACCAGAATGATTCTGAGGCGGGGCTTGGGGCCATCTGCCTTCACATTCTGGGACATGGTTGAGGGAGGGGGAGAGAGAGAGAGGAGAATGTGAATGAGAATTCCAGAGATGCCTTGTCCTGCTCTCGGTGAGACTTAATTACTCTCTCCCATGTCAGGCTAGTCTCGTTTATCAAATTAGAGGTGAGCTTAATTACAACTCCAGGAGCAACCAACCGCACTGGGCTCCTCAGAACTACAGCAGACAGGCTGGCTGCCTTTCTCAGCGTCAGCTCTGGCCAGCACTTAAGAGATGGCTGGTTCTACGGCTGCCTCTTTCCTCCTTGTGTTGTGTTCTGACGAAGAGCTTTGGTTCAGGATGTGTGGCCCAAGTTGTGCCGAAGTGGTGCCGGACCCACCAGAAGAAACAAAGACAGACCTCCAGCCATCTCCCCCTGACCATGTACTCGGGGAGAAAACAAAGATGAAAAGCCAGGCTCCGTGCCGTGGTGTATCTGCCAACCCAGCAGAAAGGTAATCAGGAGTTCAAGGCCAGCCTGGGCTACCAAGCAAGACCCCCAAGAGAAGAAAAGCAAAACAAAGAGCAAGCATGGGGCTAAGTGAGAAAACAGGAAATGTGTGGAGCTGTGAGGGTATCCTCATGGAAAGGGTGAAGGAGCAAACCCCACCCCGTCTCTCCAGTCTCTTCAATCCCCGGGGTGAAGGAGCTAGAGCTAAGAGCTCCATGTCATCAGGCCGCAGGAGATCAAGGGTGAGATGTTATTCCCAGCCTGAGGTGTCCCAAGCCACGTGGGCTGATGTGGTGGGCGATGGAGTGGACAGACTGCACCACTTTCAGAACTATGGGATGCTCAGGGCCCCTGGTGCTACAACCCTACCAAGTGTGTGGAAGCACCTGGGAAGGGGAAGGCAAATGGAGCTACAGGTGCTCCCTAGGGGAGGCTGGGCTTCCAGAGGCCCAGCCTGACAGCTCAAGTGCTGGAACTTGGGGAGACAGCATCTTTAAAAGGGAAGCACCCTCATCTGGGGAGTCTTGAATTGCAGCACCAGCAATAGGTGGAGGAAATGGAGTGAGCTATCCAGACTGTTTGGTTTAAGTTGGATCTCTGAAGCCATCCAGTCCCTGGTTCCAAGACTAACTGCATATGAATCTCCTGGGAAACTGGTTCAAATAACAAAGGGGGCAGGGGGAGGGGGGACAGAGTCAGGGCTGGGCAATGTGGCCCAGTGGTCAAGCACTTGCCTAGCATACAGGAGACCCTGGGTACCACCCCAGCACCACAAGACACAAAGAAATAAGCCAATACCTAGAGTCAGTATGTAGTGTGGGCCCAGGACCTTAGTTCTTCAAGGTAACTCCAAAGCACAGCTAGAAAACAGAAGGTTGGACACAAGAAGAGATGCTGAAATGGTCGCTGCCAGAAGACTGAGCAGTGCAGCCGGGCGCTGGTGGCCCAAGCCTTTAGCCCCAGCACTTGTGAGTTCGAGGCCAGCCTAAGCTACAGAGTGAGTTCCAGGACAGGCAGATCTACACAGAGAAACCCTGTCTCAAAACCAAAACCAAAAAAGATCCAAGCAGTATGTTTGGGTGGGATGGCGGTGACGTTCAAACCCAACCCTTCCTCCACCCTTTGTGCCCTGGAGACCCCATGCTCCACGGCGGCCCAAAAGCCGAGAGACTCTCAGTGCCTATACTCTAGAACATTCCGAGACTCTCTCAGAGTCCCTGGAGTTTGGAGGGCAGGGACAGGGTGTGGGCTCTTATCTTAGTCAGTGTTCTATTGCCGAGAAGAAACGCCATGACCAAGGCCACTCTTACAAAAAGAAAGCATTTCATTGAAGGCTTTCTTGCAGTTTTAGAGAGCTCCTCCATGGCCATTATGGTGGGAAGCAGAGCGGCACAGCCTCGGACCCTACACCTGATGCCATGCTGGTCTGATGGCATCAGGTGTAGGGTCCGAGGAAATGCTGAAGGAAGACCCCAGACTCAAGTCGTAATGTAAGATCAAAATGCGTTAATACTCCAGCATGCGCACAAAATGGCAACAACCCTGAGAGAAGCGTGTAGGCTTCTTTTGAGCACAGTAAAGGGGAGTTTTAGGGACACTTAGGTTATCTTAAATATGACTGGTTTAACAAGTGGTAGTTATATTAGTATACTATTAATTGGCTGAGGTTTAGTCTTTTCATTTTTGGACATACTTGCACAAGCTTGGTCAAGTTTGGATGCGACTCAGAGGGAGGCTGCTGGATTTGTCCTTGAGACACGGTGAGGCTGGCCCAGGCTTCATCCCTGAACGCAAGGGCATTGTGGATAAATGGCCCTTTGTGGACAAGACATCTGTTTTGCCCTTCTCAGAGAACTGAAACCTAAATTCAGTTGTGAGGGTAGGAGAGTTTAACCCCTTCACAGGCAGAGAGGGAGACACTGGGCCTAGTGTTTGAAATGTCAGAGCCCACCACTCATGACAGTCCTCCTCCAACAAGGCTACACCTCCGAATCCTTCCCAAACAGTTCCACTGACTCAGGACCAAGCATTCAAATCTAAGAGCCTATGGGAGTCATCCTCACTCAAATCTTCACATCTCTGAGCAGGAGGAAGGTGGTACCTTGTCATCTGCCACCTGGATTTGAAATTAAGGGCTCTATGAGAACCGCAACCAACTGGCCAAAATAACGCTGCATCTTTTCTAGGTGAAAAAACTTCCTAGGTGAACAACAACAACAAAACAGACAGGGACACTAGGGGCATAGAGTATTTTGCTCTTCGGGCCAGGGTGGTACAGCCTCAGTCCTGGCCAAAGCTCAGCCACCCATCAGCTCCACAGCAGCTGGACCCCATGCAACTAGCTGAGGTCAGGAGCCATGGGAACCCACAGAGGCCTGCTCTGAGGGGCTATCCCTGCTCCTCTGTGCCTCCCAACCCTTGAGCCTCCCTGTCAGCCCTACAGGTTGCAGGGAGTCAGACAAACTGGAGGCAAACTTGTCCTCTCAGCTTGTGCTGCATTTGCTGAGGTGAGACCTTGGTTGCTGAGGTGACTGCCTCAGAAAAGTTAGGGTTTCTATTGCTGTGGTGAAACACCATGACCAAAAAGCAAGTTGGGAGGAAAGGGTTTATTAGGCTTACTCTTCAGCATTGTAGTCCATCACTGAAGGAAGTCAGGATAGGAACTCAAACAGGGCAGGATCCTGGAGGCAGACACTAATGCAGAGGCTGTGGAGGGGTGCTGCTTACTGGCTTGCTCTCCATGGCTTGCTCAGCCTGCTTTCTTATAGAACCCAGGACCACCAGCCTAGGATAGCCCCTCCCACAACAGTCTGGGCCCTCCCACGTCGATCACTAATTAAGAAAATGCCCTGTAGGCTTGCTTACGGCTCCATTTTATGGAGGCACTTTTCTTTCTTTCTTTCTTTCTTTCTTTCTTTCTTTCTTTCTTTCTTTCTCTCTCTCTCTCTCTCTCTCTCTCTTTCTCTCTCTCTCTCTTTCTTCCTTCCTTTCTTTCTTTCTTTCTTTCTTTCTTTCTTTCTTTCTTTCTTTCTTTCTTTCTTTTTCTTTCTGAGATAGGGTTTCTCTGTAGCTTTGGAGCCTGTCCTGGAACTCGCTCTGTAGACCAGGCTGTCAAACTCACCGAGATCCACCTGTCTCTGCCATGGAGGCATGTTCTTAACTGAAGTTCCCTTTCTCTCTCTCTCTCTCTCTCTCTCTCTCTCTCTCTCTCTCTCTCTCTCTCTTTAAGCTGAGGACTGAACCCAGGGCCTTGTACTTGCTAGGCAAGTGCTTACCACTGAGCTAACCCCTCAACCCCCCTACTCTCAAATGGCTTTAGATTATGTCACATTGATAGAAAACAAGCCAGCACCCTGATGAGAAAGAGAAAGGCTTGGGGGCATCTTGGCTCTTGTGTATACTGCAAAAAACGATCAGGTACCTGGCAGAAAGCTCACTCAGAAACCTCAAAAGTCTCTGGCTTAGGGTTCATGCAAGTGCCTGTGCCCATGGGTGGGAAGCACCTGGAGCCCTCTGTGAGGATGGACAGCCTCTCATTTGGCGGCTACCACCATCTGGCTGCCAGTGCTCTGAGGAGCCATGGAGGAGGCGTCAGGTCTGGAAAGCTGGTAGGAACTGCCAGAGCTTTGATTTCACTTACTGTTTTTCAGCGAGGGGTTCATGCCTCGAAAATACCCTGTCATTTCCTCCTGACATCTCTTTTCCAATGAAGCCTGCTGAGATTCAAGGATGTCACAAACTGTCCCCATTTCCTACGTGTGTCCCACAGGGAGCCCGTCCTTAGGATGTGTAAATGAACCGTAAATGAAGCAACCACCCCAGTCTCTGAAGCAGAGTGTTTTGCACCCTGGTGTGGAGGGACTGGCTTGCTTTGAAGTGTGTTTTCCCATTTGTCTTAACCACTGATTTATTGTATGACTTTGGTCTTTGGTCCATCTGTCCCTTGACCTTTGTTTGCCTGTACACACAATAAATCAGTGGCTCTTCTGTGATTGCTCAGAAGTGCCTGATAAGGAATCCATTTATACTGAGATCTTGTTAAAGAAAGGATTCTGCTTTAAAAAGGACAAGAGGAAGGGGGGAGGGGAGGAGGGGGCTGGGGGGGGGGAGGAGGAAAAGGAGGAGCCGTTTAAAAACCACCAGCCCAGATGACTTCACAACTCTGTCAGAATTCTTAGAGTTTCCTACTAAAAGCTCATCGTTAGGTTTAATGCTTCTTCTCTCCTCAGTCTGCACCTGAGGGAGGGAGACAGGGCATCATAAGGCTAGGCATCTCCCTTGTAACAGCCCACTTAGGGGATAAGTCCTTCCTCAGAGCTCTCCCGCCTCCTGGAGTTAGAAGCATTTCTGCTATTTTCTGCCATTGCCTTTACAGGCCTCCCATGTCCTGACATCCATGAAAAATGGTTAAGACACTTGCAAGAGTAACAAACCCATCCACGACTCCTGCACCTGCTTGTCTAACACGCCGACCCGCACGGAATGGTTCTCCCCACTTTACAGATTAGAGAACATGCTCAAGTCGATGAAGGGGCTTGAGCCCGGTGAGAACACAGGTTTCGAACACAGTGATGCAAGAATCCTTGCCTTCGGATACCCAGCTAAGGCCATGGCAACCTCTGTGGCCAAGCCAAGAGCGGCATATCCATCCTTCGTTCTAGTATTCTCCACATCAAGGGGCCCTCTTGCGATCAGGGAAAGGAATGCCCTGTTAAGGTGCTGGTCTAGTCTGCTTTGTGTTGATGCAATAAACACCATGAGAGCAACCTGGGAAGAAAAGGGCACCTTTGCTACCACTTCCCATCACTGTCCCTCACTGAAGGAAGCCGGGGCAGGAACTAAAGACAGGAGTCGGAGGCAGGAACTAAAGACAGGAGTCTGGAGGCAGGAACTGAGTCAGAGGCCATGGAGGAACACTGTTTACTGGCTTGTTCCTTGTGGCTTGCTCAGCCTGCTTTTCTTTTCTTTTTTTTTCAAAACAGGGTCTTACTATGTAGCTCTGGCTGTCCTGGAACTCTCACTGTAGCCCAGGCTGGCCTCAAACTCACAGAGATCTACCTGCTTCTGTCTCCTGAGTGCTGGAATTAAAGGTGTGTACCATTACACCCAGCTCAGCCTGCTTTCCTATATCACCTGGGAACAATTGCCAAGGGATGGGACTGTCCATAGTGGGCTGGACCCTCCCATATCAATCATTAACTTAAAACAAAATGCACCATAGGCATGTGCCCACAAGCCAATCTGGTTGAGGCAGTTTCTCAATTGAGTTTCTTTCTAGATGACTCCAGCTTGTGTCTAGTTAACAATCAATCAAACAAACAAACAAAACCAACACAGATATAAAAAGTCACATTATGGCTTGAGAAAGAAATATCTCCTGTGACCCCATGAACCCCAGACGTTCAAGAGAAGCGGGCATCCAAGAAGCCTGAATTCATGAAGGAGGCTCCAAACCACAGAGGAGGCACAAAAAAAAAAAAAAATCTGAAGGGAACCATGATCATGCCTAACAGTGACTTTGAAATCTTCAAAAGGATGATGGGACTCCACAATGATGATGCCACATGGACTATGGTAAAGATCGACTTTGGACTACAAACTGCTCAGGACTATTTCGAGATGACTGGCTGAGATGATCCAGCCTGACAGACTACTTGAACACGGACTTGAAACAAGCCCTGCACTTTCTCATTATGCAGCGGCTGGACAAATGATACAGGACTTGACAATTAACCAAAAATAGAGTTGAGGTTTAAAAAAGAAAGAAAGAAAAAGGAGAATATAGATATGAGGTAGATCACTGAATCTACTCTGAGAAAAAAGATAAAGAAATAATAGGACAAATGGGTAGATCATTGAATCTACTCTAAAAAGAGGAAAAGCATGTAGTTAGTTAAGCATTTGGTTGGTTAAGCATTCAGGCTTTGGAGCAACACAGTTCAGCTGAGATTCATGTGGAAGAGGACTCAGAAGCTTCCAGCCTGAGGAAAAAGGATCACCTGAGGAACTAGCAAAGTGAGATAGCTGTGGCTTGTTCTGTGTCTCTGATCTTCCAGCAATCACCCCAATAACTGGCCTCAGGTTTGATTTTATTAATAAGACTCTCTAAGATTCATGCTACATTCATGTATGTGATATGTGTGTATGTGGTGTGCGGTGTGCATGTATGCATGGTGTGTGTGTGTGTGTGTGTGTGTGTGTGTGTGTGTGTGTGTTTGGTGTATTTGTGTGTGTGTGTGCGTGGGTGTGAGCCCACTTCTGTGGGTGCTCCTGTATGTGGAGGCACCAGTGTGATACAGAAAACCATCCTCCAGTGATCTCCAGCCTCAATCGTGTGAATTACTAACTTAATGGGACGTTCAAGCCAAAGATAAAAAAATCTAAAGTGTCTAGGAGAGGGGTCCAAAGTTAAAATTCACAATCTCTCCCTCAAAACCATCTTTCTCAAATGTCCCCTCTAGATTTGGGGTGATCAGGGGGTGGCGCCTCCTTTCCATTTCCAGCCAAGCCATAGTTTGAGGCTGGCTGGCCAGACTGGCTCTTCTGCCGTGGTGAACTTCTCTGCCCGCAGACTACAAGCCTCCACCTCAGGGCAGCCAGGCCCCAGAAAGCTCTCTGTCATCACATCTGCCTGCAGCAGGTAGTCAGGAGTGAAGAGAGGACCCAGAACCACACCAGCCCAGCCCCTCCTCCCCAGCCTACCAACAATGTGAAGAGCCAGGGGGACAGAGCTCAGGGGTGTTACTTAATAAGAGTCCCTCCGTGGGGAAACGTAAGGAGTAGGCATTGAGAGTTCCTCTAATTCCATCCATCTCTAATTCCACCCACCTCTAATTCCACCCACCTCTAATTCCGTCCACCTCTAATTCCGTCCACCTCTAATTCCGTCCACGTGGCTGCCCAAGGGACAAACCTCAATCATCTTAGATGTTGTTTCCCCTCATTCTCAAATTCTGCTCATCACTGAGTACTGCCAATTCCACTTCCTAAATACATTTTGAATCTGTTTTATTGGATCCACTAGCAGCTGTATAGAAAGTATTATTATCTCTCGCTTGGGCTCCTCATTAGCCCTCATCTCCCTGCAGACTCCAACGCTTCTCACAGTGTTATAACAGTTAAAAACCTGGGGTTGGGAGTTTAGCTCAGTGGTAGAGCGCTTGCCTACCAAGCACAAGGCCCTGGGTTCGATCCTCAGCTCAAAACAAACAAAACAAAACAAACAAACAAACAAACAAACAAAAAACCCTGTGATGTGGGCCCAGTACTCAGCAATGCAGCCCATGCCTCTCTCCCCAGTCCCTCGAAATGCATGCCAGAAACCACAGCCACCACCTTCCTCCATTTCTTAGAGGAAACAGCTTCGTCTGTCTCAGAAATCATGTACTGTTGTATCTCCCCAGAATTCTTCTTCCCTCCCTCCTTCTTGATTGTCATTATTCCTCCCTCCCTTCCTCCCTTCCTCCCTTCCTCCCTCCCTCCCCCTCCCTCCTTCCTCCCTCCCTCCCTCCCTCCCTTCCCCCCTCCCTCCCTCCCTCCCTCCCTTCCCTCCCTCCCTTCCTCCCTCCCTCCCTTCCTCCCTTCCCTCCCTCCCTCCCTCCCACTTACTCTTGCTCATATTTCATGTTTTAACCCAAACACCAACTTTCCAAGGAGTCCTCTCAGACTCCATCAGGTCCCTCTACTAAAGTGTTTCGAGGGTTTTTGTTTTTTTTTTTTGTTTTTTTTTGTTTTTTTTACATTTTCCTTCATAGTATCGACCACAGTTAGTGAGGAGACAGCTGGGTCCTTCTTTGACTGGCCCTGTGTTCTGCACCACTCTCTAAGCTCCAGGAAGGTGTCCCTTGGCATCCGGCACACTAACTGGTACATGGTGGTGGACATCTGGTGAATAATTTGTCAGTTGAATGAGGGAGAAGAACATCCAGAGAACAAAATACATTTCCAGATTTCCAGCGGATAGTTTGAATGCCAACTGACCCTTTTCTGGGAAAGCAGAATGGACTGAGGGAGTACGGGCCAGAGGGTCAGTGGGTGAGCAGATGAGGGGTAAAGAGAGGAGAGGGTGGGTCTGGGATCGGGGCAGGAGCTAGCAGATCCAGTGGCTGAGTGTGGAAAGCACAACGGTAGCATTAGGTGAATAGTGGGTGGGACAGAGAGAGGGTCTCAGATGGGACACACATGCGATTGGAACGACTCGAGAAGCAGGAAAATGCAGCTCCTGGCATCCACCATGCCAGAAGTTGCCAACGTCTGTCTGGGATGTAGATTCTCTCCTGCTGCTTTATCTATATGAGTAGATATTTATCATTTTGTGAGATCCAAAACGAGGCTTTAATTTAGTTTCTGAGGCTTTAGCTTTGGGGAATCTCCATGACATGGAGGTGTCCAGAACTGCCTCTACTTGTGTTTCCAAGCCTGGTTCTCTAACCATTAGTCCTAACACCACCCAGTTCTCTCAATAAATCCCTTCCTTCTCTGCTTAAGTCGGTTTCTGCTGTTTATAGGCAAAGACCGGCTTAATTTGGAGTGAGCACACTCCACATGACCAAGCAGGTGAGTATTAGGCATGTGGGTACCAGCTGTAGGGGTGCTGAGCATACAAATACCCAAGAGGGAACAAGACCACTCTGGACTCCTGGAAGTTAAGGTCTCCTTTGAAATAAGAAAGGAAGGTGACTGTTTTGGAATCAGAGTTTGCAAATATGTGTGGGTGGAGGCCCCACTAGATAAGCCATCCTTTTGTTGGGATATGTCATGGAGTCCTAGGTCACCTGATTCACCCCAGCTGAGGGAGGGCCTGGGAAATAGCTGTCGTGGGGAAGTCCGAGAACCACAGTAGGTTCATGGCCTTGTGCCTCCTGGTCCTTGTGCTTTTCCTAAAGAAATTGCACACCGGTGATCTGTTAAGAGCTCTCCCACATCTAGGAGTGGACACAAGAGGAAATCATAGGAGTCAGAGTGCGCCCGCCATGCTTCCTGATGCCTCAGTGGGACGTCAGAACAGGAAAGACACTCAGGCCATCTTGTCTCCTGTCTTGTGGTCTCAGACATTGATGAGCCACAGGGAAAAACTTAACACCGTGGCTCCCATGGTTTCTCAACCCCTAGAGCTGATCCCTGGGCCTGGGGTGAAGCCCCAGGTTTGTGCACATTCTCAGGTGATCTGAATGGGGGTTGTTCAAGAATAGTGACTTTCCGTCCGTCATCACATCTCACTGAAGAGGAAAGCGAGACTTCAAAAGAAATATTCTCCTAACTAAGGACTCCCTTGCCCTGCGCCACCCTCAACAGAGAAGCAGTTGGCTGACCAGACATGAATTC
>NC_050454.1:12042496-12070089 GCF_903995425.1 Onychomys torridus
ATCAGAGCTGTAACACTTACATCTGCTTTGCTGGAGATAACATCTCAAGTGATTCAACCCTAGTTTTCTCACTGAAGGGATTATAACACCAGGAGATGTTTGCTCTGACTGGACTGCCAGACTGAAATGCCTGACTGAAGCATGCCTTTGCCCAGACACACCCAGGGCTCCTGGGAATCTCCAGACTGGCCTAGAACTAGCAGACAAGCTGTGATCTTGGGAGAGGAGGCATCTCAATTCGTACATCTCTGGTCCCAATAGCAAATGAGCTTGAGATAACCCTTTGAGTTCTTTGTACCTCAGTTTCCCCTGCTTCTCCATTAAGGGAAATGAATTAGTATTGCTCCACTGTTCCAGCCATTTTGGAGATTAGGGTGGGGATGATACTTGGGTAAGAGAGATGTGGTAGTTTTTGTCACAAACTAGAGTTCCTTAGGAAGAGGGAACCTCAGCTGAGGAATTGCATCCATTGTATTGGCCTGTGTGCATGTCTGTGGGGCATTTTCTTCATTAAGGATTGATGTAGGAAGGCCCCACTGTGAGGGGAAAGTTACCCTGGCAGTTGGGATCCAAGGAATACCACAAAGTCACACCACACAACAAACTTCACACAAGAGATTTATTGGGAAAGACACAGGGAGGTGGCTGCCTCTGCTTGGAAGAGAAGCAGCAGAGAACTGAGCAGGAGGCATGTTTGATATATGGTTTTTTGGGGGTGGACTTTACCAGGGTAGAGATTTCTAGGGTGGGCATTGATGGGATTTCAAGTCCTGGAATTGAGCTTGGACTTTTTATCCTACAATAGGACACAAAAAACCATTAGGGACTGTGGTTTTTTCTAAGGAGGTAAAGATTTAGTAGCTGCATGGACTGTCAGCGAAGACATTTATGCTTGCTGGACTTCTGGTCATTTATGTATTGGCTGAATGGTATGACTTTGGTAATTCGAAGAAAACCCAAACTAGAAAAGTCCTGTTATTCCCTCACAGATACTTTAGAGAACTGACCAATATTAGAAACTAGACCATGCTTTCTGACTATCCCTCTGGATTTGTCTTGGTTAGGGTTCTCTCTACCAGGCCTTTGCTGGGTCTCATGACCAATTTTCCTTTCAATGGCTTTGTGGCTGACATGGCTAGCTCAGGCTTGGGATGACATGGAATATCTAAAACGGACAACACATTCAGTTGTTTGTTCACCCCCATACAACCAAAATAAGAAATGCTTTTAAGAGAAAAGCCACTCCCTGGTGACAGTCAAACCACCCTTCCTTGTATAGCAGTTTCCTCCAAGGTTAAAACCTTCTGTCTTGAAGAAAAGCTTCTCGAGACACAGGATGTAAAGGAAAAGTAAAAAAAAAGGAGGGGGGGTTATTTTGGGATGAAATATTTTAGAAGGAGGTAAAACAGCAGGATGTTCTAGGGGGAAGTGAAACACTCCATCCTGCAGGAAAGTTCCATTAAGATAGGAAGAGAACAGCTCATAATAGCTTAAGGAAGTTCCTGAAACTGACCAGATTCACTAGGCCCCTCCCTCCCCTAGAGTAAACAGTAAAGACTGCTGAGAGTCACTCTCAGACAAGCTAAGCTGCAAAGATGAAGTAGGGACCCGCCACACAGCCTAGAAGAAACTGAGACCCACAGAGCTGCCTGGAAGAGATTTAGACCAACTGAGGCACCTGGAAAGGACACTCTCCCACCTGTTGAGCTGCCTGCAGGCTGTGCAGTGTGCTCCAGATTCCCGGTGTCTGTGAGCTGTCACCTGTGCTGGGCTGGGCTTTGGGGATGCAGGTGTCTTTGAGTCATTTCTGCTCCTGTGAGTAACCCCAGTAATGCTCATCAGTTAGTTCACTAAGGTAGACTCTGGTGGTATCTGTACTTTGTTCTGTTATGGGTTTCCTATCTGGGGTGATTGGAGGTGTGTGTTATCTCTCTCTAGGAAAAACATGTCCTACAGCATCCTTCCACAATCACCCGGCACAGCTGCTCTCTTACACCCTGCTCCCCCAGCACCATTTACCCATTTGCCATATTTTACATTTGCCAAAGACTTTTTGACTGTATGTTCTCACTTAATCCTCACAAAAACATCCTGGCCAGAGCAGCAGGAGTCATGTCCCATGATGTTGCTAGTTAACATTTATTGAACAAATATTGATTCCTATGTATTTATAGGTGGTATCTAGTCAGATTTGCTGATGTGGTTCCCAGGACTCTTTCAGACCATATAGGCAATCTCTTCTAAGGCTCAAAATAAAAATGACTTTTCCACTGGACACAGGTCAAAAGACTTAATATGGTGTAGGCAATGCACAACAACTTGGTAGATCCTAATGAGTCATGCTTCGTCTGAATAACGAACCAGAGGCTCTTACGCTTGCAGCACAAAGACACACTTGGAGAGGAATCATTTATTGAGATGATCAATGGCTTTTAAACATTTAAAAACCATTCTTAAGTTTCACTCTGGCTTAGGCAGTAGCTCAGTGGTAGAATACTTGCTGGGCATATGCTAGGCCCTGGGTTCAATCCCTAGCCCTAAGTAAAACAGAGAAGATCAAGTCTTACCAAGCAGCTTGGTGCAGAGAACCCAAAGCCTTGCTTATTTTTCTTAGATAATTTATACAATGACTGGGTAATTTATGAATTTATTTCCAACAGTCTTGGTGACTGGACAGCCTGAGGCTATATCTGTTAAGAATCTTCTTGTGATGGGGAGTGTGATGGGGAGTCTATAGAGTCCCAAGATGGTACAGGGATCACCTGGATACTACAATGGCCTAGTTCAGGCCTCCTCTGATCAACATGACATGGGGATATTCAAGTCATAGCAGGGTCTTTAGAGAAACCCTTTATTTATTGATGAGGAAACAGACCCAGAGGCCCAGGGAGAGGCCATGTGGCGATCGGGTACCTGAGCAGAAGCTGGGGCCACAACCAATGTAATCAGTGTATTCCCATCGGAGGTCCCTTATCAAGAACAGGTTGATCTTCCCAGGTCACCTTTAGAGCATGTACCTCCCCGCTTCCTTTCTGCTTTTGAACCCCATCCTGCCATTTCTTCAGCCTTTCTCAAGTTGGTCCCTCCTTTCAGAAAGCATTTCCACTTGTGAACTTCAAGACTTAGGTCCAAGTGTCTCCTCTCTCCAGGGAGCCCCCCAGATCCCAGCCAGAGAGACTTCTGCCTTACATTTGAGTCCCCCCGAGATCTGCTGGTGAGAGTCAAGATGCTCTGCTTTGTCTTAGAACCATCTGTGCCTTAGTCCCGCCCCTAAAGGCCAGCCCTCCTCAAGAGGCCACAGAACTGAAAGCAGCTCTTCCAACTCTGGTGTATGCTTCAAAAAGCATCATTCAAAATTGCCATCCCGGGTAGCATGTGTGCACATGTGCGTGTTCGTAAAACAAATCTGGCTATGTAGCCCTTCCTGGCTTTGAATTCAGTCCTCCAGCCTCTGTCTCTTGAGGCTGTACTACCTCAGCTTTGTTAATGGGATCGCCCTGTGGAATCAGCCTCAGTACTACTGTAGATGTAACCGTCTTATTAAATAAGAAACACAGAACCAATTGCAGAGTTAAAAACCACGAGGTCAGAGCAAGAACTGAAAACCTTACCCTTCACTGCTTCTGTTGTCTTTCCTCTCCGCAAAAGAGAGCTACCTCTGTGTGTCTTTTCTTTTATATAGACTTTCTGTTCTGCTTTCTCATTGGTTGTAGACCTAGCCACATAACCTCCTTGTCACTGCTTGTCTGTACAGACCTCCAGGTCTTCTATGGTTGGTATTGAGATTAAAGGCGTGTGTCGCCATGCTGGCTGTGTCCTTGAACACACAGAGATCTACCTAGCTCTACCTCCCAAGTGCTGTGATTAAAGGTGTGCATCACCACCGCCCAGCTTCTGCTATGGCTTGCTCTGACTCCAAGGCAACTTTATTAACATACCAATAAAATCACATTTTACAAATATAGTATCACCACATACTACAGTCCTCAAGCTCTGGCTAGATTACAGTAGAGCTGTTTAAAATGATTGGGGACTGTTGCTCTGGACTGTCTCCTGTACCACCTCAACAGAGCAGGCTAACACTCAAAATGAACTCATCCAGTGATGAAGTCCACTGAGCTTTCTATCTGACCTGAGACATCAAGACTGGACACACTGCGCTCAAATTTCCTGAATGTGCCAGTTGGAAGTGCAGAGGAATTACGCTCTTCTACCTTAATCCTTCCTTCGGATTGCTAAAGAGCCACTTGCCAATCAATTGTTTTTATATTTCTCTGTCTACCTGTCCTCACTGTATAAAAAAAGCAACTTGGAAAATGACCAATCTATATTTTGGTTTTGTTTTCTTCAGCCATTTTGTGTCTAATAAAGCCAACTCCCTCAGTTTGGCTTCTTTTGGAATACTTGATTCTCTTTCATGCAATCAAAATACTGCCAGATTCTAAAACTGAAAAATAATGCCAATTAAGATCGTTACATTGTGATATTTGTCCTTTGACAAAGCAAAACAAAATTGTTCCTATCTTGTCTTCATCTTCTTGGTTTTTGTTTTGTTAGGTTTGTTTTGTTTTGTTTTGTTTTGTTTTTTGACAGGGTATTACAATGTAGCCCTGGCTGGAATCAGCTCTTGGCAATCCTCCTGCCTTGGCCTTTTGCATTCTGGGATTATAAGCATGAATCATCTATTCGTTCCCATCTTAATTGAGTGTTGACCATACAACTCACACAAGCATCATGTGTGACAGACCTTGACCAGGCCCTGCCACTGGCCGAGGAGTCACACTGGCCTGGCCACTCCCGGAACTGCTGATTTCCAGCTTACTGTACACACACACACACACACACACACACACACACACACACACACGCTGCTCCTCTCAGAGGGGCCGGAGGCAAGCCACAAGGAGGGCATCGGCACACTTCATCCTGCCTGGTGGGCCTCATCAGCATTCCATCACGAGTGGGGTAAGGGCTCATTAGGCCCCATCTCTACCTGAAGAACTACAGGTAGTTAGTGGTTGCTGGAAGACAGGGAGTCATAATCCTCAGTGGTGTAGACACTGGTCGGTTGCCCTTGTTCAAGTAAATAACCCCCCGACCTATGCTCAGGGAAGTAACCCTAATTAAATGTAACCGGGTACAGAAAACCAAAGAACATGAAACCTGGAGGGGGCTGCTGGGCGTTTGGTAGGAGGGGGATGGAGGGGCTAAAGAGGGGGAGAATGACTAAAGTGCATGTGTATGTATGAATTCGGAGAAGAATAAATACATTTTAAAATCCCTAAAAACTGCAGCGGGAATTTTTAAGCCCCTCTGAAATTGCACAAGGGTTGGTAGTTATGTTGCGTGTTATTTGGGAATTCTGATTGACAGTGGCTACATCTGAGCTGTCTTTTAAGAAAGGGACTGAATATAATCTTGGTCTCTAGGTAGCTTAGGAGAAGGGTTTCCTGATGCAGAAGGTTAGAAAGCAGTCTTTAGGGAACTAGAAATTGAGTCCACTTCAAAGGTCAGCTCTCACACGGTTATACCCCAAACCTGAGCCAGCCATAGCCTCTTGTCTCCGTTTTAGATGCTCTGAACCAATGCTACTCCATTTTTACTTTCTTCCTTGGTAGGAAGTAAGGTCTTTGCAAATGAAATCAATTTAAGATGAGGTCACACTGGAATAGGGGAGACTCTATTATTCTATGATTGTTTTTCCTTAGAAGAAGGGGCCTGGGGATGCAGCTCAGTAGTAAAGCATTTGTCTACTATGCATGAGGCCCTGAGTTCAATTCCCAGGACCATACACAAGAAGAAAAAAGATGTATCTCAATGGAAAAGTACTGCCTAGCATGCATGGAGGCCTGGCCTAGAGAGATAGATACACAGAGAGAGGTGGGGTAAGAGAAGGAGGGGGGAGAGAGGGCAAGGGAAGAGGGAGGAGAGAGAGAGAGAGAGAGAGAGAGAGAGAGGGAGAGAGAGAGAGAGAGACTGCCATGTGAAAAAGCAAGGCCTTGGACTACTTTGAGAAATGAAATCTTCTCTTGAGGCTTTCAGAGACAGCAAGGCTCTACAGTCACTCCGATTTCTGACCTCAAACCTCAAAAACCATAAGAGAATAACTATCTCTTGTCTGGAGCCACCTATTTCTCAGGTACTTTGTTACAAGAGCCCTGATGACGAGACAGGGCCTGCCCACACAGAACTCACATATTCTGCGGAGGTAAAGACCACCAACACGAATGGAGGGAGAGGAAAATGGCAGGTTCTGCTTAAGTGTACTGCAGGAATGAAGTAGGGCTAGTGTGCTGGCTGGCTGTGTGCGCCAGCTTGACACAAGCTGGAGTCATCAGAGAGGAAGGAGCCTCAGCTGAGGAAATGCTTCCATGAGGTCCAGCTCTAAGGCATTTTCCCAATTAGTGATCAGTGGGGGAGGGCCCAGCCCATAGTGGGTGGAGCCATCCCTGAGCTGCTGGTCCTGGGTTCTATAAGAAAGCAGGCTGAGCAAGCCATGGGGAACAAGCCAGTAGGCAGCACCCTTCTACGGCCTCTGCATCAGCTCCTGCCTCCAGGTTCCTGCCCTGTTTGAGTTCCTGGACTGACTTCCTCAGTGATGAACAGTGGTGATAGGCTAGTATAAGCCAAATAAACCCTTTCCTCCCCAACTTGAGTTTTGGTCACGGTGTTTCATCACAGCAGTAGAAACCTTAAAATAGCTAGCTTTCATTTTTACTAGGAGAACAGCTCACGGTGGCAGGAGGGGAAGGGGTCTTCAGATTGTGAAAGGGCTTGGGACATCACGGAAGTGGTCACAGACCCAGAATAGTTGTAGACAGACCTACCTGGTGTTATGATAGATTGTGCGGGGGACCCCCAAGGGTATCCCGTGCATGCAGGGAAACGTGTGCATGCATGCTGGGCAGATGCAGTGGCGGGCTGGTGGGCAACCCACGCCATGCAGGCATGGCAGCAGGTGGACATTCACAATCCAGACTCTGCATCCTTGGAAATGGTCTATTATAATAGAGAGACAAAGAGAAGATAAGGAAGAAGGAGAGAAGAAAGAGAAAGAAGGGAGGGAGAGAGAGGATTCGAGGATACACGCCTCGTGGGAGAAAAGCGGGAGAGGAAGAGGAGGAGTTTTCCTTAAAATGAGGCTTTTACATCAGGCTGCAGGGTGGCCCCAAGGGGCGGGATGTCAAGGGGGGCGGGTCAGAATATTGACACCTGGGTTGTTAAGTAGATGCTGGTGGAAGAAGAGGAAGGGGATTCACATATCCTGTGATACTCAGCAGGATGCTGCTGGCAGGCTGACTCTGGAGATATGAGGAAGAGACAACCCAGTCTAGATGACTTAAGCCAAAGCTACTTATTTCAGAGCAGACAATGAAGACGTGTATTAAAGTCAGGAAGGCTGGGGGAGGCATGTGTTAAGGGTAAGGAGGGGGGAATTGATAGTTCTGAGGTCTGAGACATCTTTATGAAGAGGCCGGCAAACCGTATGTGATTGGAATGGCAAGATGGCCCTCAAGCTTAGCATCCTCCACACTCTGTGTGGAAAGGATCTTCCAAACACAGAGGCCTGCAGTGAGTTTCTTTCTTCCTATTAGATGGCTCCCCTTTGTCCAGGGTTATGCTGGGTTTGTGCCCAGGTCACTTGAATTAACGCTGATACTGAAAGCTAAGTAATACAGTCCTTGTCAAATCCTTCACAAAGTGAGCCATTCTTCAAATGCTGCCTGCGACACCCTCAGAGCCCACCCAGCTTCCTCAGCAGGGCAGGGGCTCTTGGGACTTCCTGAAGAAGCTGGGTGGAAGACTCCTGGAGGCTGTAGGTGACCTTGGGCAGTATCCCCCCAGGGCTCCAGGCTCCCAGCTGCTTGGCCAATTAAAGGAGAAAGCTTTTGTTTGCACAAACTCACTTCCGGGTCCAAAGATCTTGAGAGAGAGAGAGAGAGAGAGAGAGAGAGAGAGAGAGAGAGAGAGAGAAGCCTGAACTGTGGCAGGTGAGCCAGCCTCTCTTCATTGCTGACTCAGAGATAGCAGCTGCGTGCCCTGGGAGCCGGCAGTTGTTGGCACAATCAAAGATCAATTAAAACATGCCATTCTGGTTGGCTTTTCCTCCACCAGCAGCCGCAGGGCACTTCTCTCGCTGTCCTTGTCCACCAAGAGGTTTTTTTTTTTTCTTCCTACCGAATTAACTTGAAATCCATGGCCTGTGAGGGAGGTAAGTCATGTATAGGAAGGAGCACTGTACAGACAGCCTAAGACCCAGGATCTGTTTAGAGGCTGCCAGAACTATTTCCCAGGCTGTAAGCAAGCAATTGTCTCACTGGGCTTCAGATCCTTCAACAATCCAGGTGGGGATTGTCTGCTGTCCTTGCTAGGTGCTTGGGCGATTCATCTTAGAACAGAGGATGCACATGGCCATGACTTTCATACAGCATGTACAATATGAATGTATATGTTTGTGTGTGTGTGTATATATATATGTATATATATACATACATACATACACACACACACACACACACATATATATATATATATAGAGAGAGAGAGAGAGAGAGAGAGAGAGAAAGAGAGAGAGGGTTTCAATATGTAGCTAGAACTCCCTCTGTGTAAACAAAGCTAGCCTTGAACTTGCATTAACCTTACAGCCCCTGCCTCCCAGAAGCTGGGATTACATGCATGTGCCATCACACACATCATAAAACATATTTTTAGCCCACCTTAAAAGCAACCTCTAAAAAAAAAAAATGCAGGCAAGCCAGGCAGTGTAGGTGTGGCACTAAGCAGGCTGAGGCAGGAGGATGAGAAGTTCAGGCTTAGTCATTACTGTACCATAAGACTGTCACAATTTTTAAAAAGCAAATAAGTCTTTTTCTAGTTTCAAAAGCATTTGGGGGAAGACATGAACAATTCTTAAATGCTTGAAATTTCTCAAAGCTCAAACGACTTCTCTTGGGCCTCAGTGTCCCGACAGGGCTGTAATTGGATTCTCTAAAATAACTGCAACAGGGGTTTCTGGGAGAATTGTCAGGTTCGGCAAATATAAATATAGGACATTGAGTTAAATCTGAATTTTAGATAAACAGTGAATATTTTTAGTGAGTATCTTCCAAATACCGCATGGGGTAAAATCATGCTGATTTCATTGTTTATCTGAATTTAAATGTAAGTAAGCAGGCACCTTCTGTTTTATCCAACTCTGCAGCATGTGGGGGAGACATCAAATGGGGTTCAGCAGGCTTCTCAGAACCCTAATACTCCTCACCTATATCTGCAGGAGAGGGCTGTGGTTCAGAGTAGGTTTTCCTTGTATTTGAGCTCTCTGGGTAAGGAAATGGTCTGCCTTCCCTAACTGGGAGCGAAGCTCTGAGTATACATGCCATTGTCTAAATGTGCACTGCAATGGGTCTAGCTGGTGTAGACTCCAGCCCCAGAGAGACTTGAGAGTAAAGACCCTTAGATAAGGAAGGAGACCGTTCTCACAGGGGACAATAAAGAAAAGGTCACAGGCTGGAGAGGTGGCTCAGAGGTTAAGAGCACTGGCTGTTCTTCCATAGGTCCTGAGTTCAATTCCCAGCAACCACATGGTGGCTCACAACCATCTGTAATGAGATCTGGTACCCTCTTCTGGCCTGCAGGCAGAACACTATATACATAATAAATAAATAAATCTTTAAAAAAAGAAAAGAAAAGAAAAAGAAAAGGTCACGATCCTCAGTTCAAAAAGAAAGAAAGAAAGAAAGAAAGAAAGAAAGAAAGAAAGAAAGAAAGAAAGAAAGAAAGAAAGAAAAGGTCAGAAGGTAGGTAAGGAGGAGGGCCAGAAAGAGCATGGTTTGGGACTCTTCCCAGCACAGGCTCTCAGGGGACAATCACAGTGTGTCTTCATGCAGCTCCTCACTACAGGAGGACTCTGGAGCCAGTGACGAGTGTCCCGCACAGGCCACACACACTTCAGCCCTGCCTCACCGGCGGCAGTACTTTGAGACTCTCCTCTGAGACCTGTCATTTGCAGCCTCGAAAGTGTCCACAAAGGAGAAAGCAGAATTGGCTGCCTTGGCCGCCACCGCCGCCACCGCCGCCATATCCCAGGCTCATGGACACTTGGCAGCCCATCTTCCCTGTCCTTCTCTTCTTCTGCCTTAGCCCACTTTGTGTCGCTGTAATCAAATAGCACCAGCTGGGCAACTGATAGACAATGGAGTTTTATCTGGCTGTGGTTCCGTGGGCTGGAAGTCAAAGATTGAGAGGCCACATCTGGTGAGGAGTGTCCTGCTGTCTTATCACGTAGGGGGAGGGAGGCATTGGAGACTGAACTCTTTATCTCTGGAGCCCACCCCTTCTACAATGGCACTAATCCACGTCTTCACGAACTCCCCACCTCTCAACACTGCGGAGAGATTAAGTTTTAAACACAGGGACTCTGGGGGAGCCCTTAAATCCTTTCCTCATTACTTGCTGACCAATGGCCATGAACAGGGCCTTTCATCTGCTCTTCAGAAGGGAACTGGCCGTAGTCCACTCACGGGATGCTTTTACCCTGAGCTAAGAAAGAATGGGAAAAGAGATGACTGGGAGATCGTGTCCACCTGGAGAAGGCATAGGGATGGGAAGAGTTTAAGAAACCACCCTGTGGCCAGGCAGCAGTGGTGCATGCCTGTAATCCCAGCACTTGGGAGACAGAGGCAGGCGGATGTCTGTGAGTTCGAGGCCAGCCTGGTCTACAGAGTAAGATCCAGGACAGGGACCAAAACTACACAGAGAAACCCTGTCTCAAAAAACCAAGGAAAACAAAACGCAAAAAAAGAAACCGCCCTGTGTTCTAAGCTGAAGAAGGCAGAGCCACTGAATTATAGAAAGAGGAGGGTGTAGCTGCCCAGACAGGAGAGGCAGCGGGGACAGGGTGGATATAGGCACACTTTCAGACCATCCTGAGGCAGGCTTGGGGATTGAAGCAAAGTCTGCATGGTTCTCGGATGCTCGGGGAAACAGACTGGCTGCTTTGTGCCCGTTTCTCTCTTTTCTGTTCTAGTGAGCACATCTTTTTTTTCTGCTGGAGGCTCATTTATAATTCAGGCAACCTCCTTTGGAGGGAGCAGGTGTTCTCTGGGATGAAACACCTTAGGAAGCAGAATGCAGAAGGGGAAAGAGCATGTCACAGCACAGCCAACTAGAGACTGGTGTGGAGGCAAGGACGGACGGAAGGAAGGGAGGGGTGGTCAGGAGGGGGAGACGAGGAAGAAGGGGGAGGTGTGCGAAAGAAGGATCCTCCTCCACCTCACTGTCTATATTCCTTCATTGGAACACTTTTGAGTCTGAACAGCGCCTCCTCCCCCTCCTCCTCCTCCCTCCTCCCCCCCTTCCCCCCTTCATAGTGCTATTAACAAGGACTGACTCTGTATCCCAGGCTTACCTTGAAACTCATGGTCATCTGCCTGCCGCAGCCTCCTCGGTGCTAGGATTGTAGTCATGCTGCCACCATGCCTGGCAATAGCCTCTCCTTCAAGATTGCCCTTTCAAATGACTGAGAATCTCCCAGCGAACGTTCTACCCTGGGCTCCCCAGAGAGCCAAGCTCAAGCATAAGCTACAGGCTCAAACGTACCTGCTTTCCTAGGCAGAAGAGAGACAGTCAATAGAAGGGCATACTTTGACATGTCACGGCTTTGCGCTGCCTCCTCTGTTCAGGTTAGACCACCCAAGGAGTACAGTGAACACTCCTGCTCAGTCCCAGGGGGCAAGCGAGCCTTGTTCCAGCTCACCTTCTAGTGGAGACATTGATCTCCATGCACTCTTCCTGACCACACACAAGTGAGCACTCACCAGGCTGCAGGGGTGTCCTCGGGGGTCACCAGAGAACCAGTGACTGGTGGCAGATGGTGTGAGCCACTGTCACGGGGCATTACACCAGGGGCCAGTTTGTTGGAGCCTCTCTGCAGAAGGCATCGCCACAGTGAAATCTGGGGCTGGAACAAGAGGCCTTGAAAGAGGCCAGAGAGCATCTGGAGCTGCCCAAAGAGTGTGCAGGCATCCCTGGGTCTCATTAGCCACTCTCCTTTCTGTCATCACAGTGTCCTTTGGCAGGTGTCTGCCCCTGGTGAACTGAGGGCAGGGGATCAATCTGACTGGCTGTGGGGGGAGATGCTGCCGTCAGTGCGGACAAGCCAGCTTCCAGCAAGCTCATTTGCCCACATTGACCCAGACTGGGGTGCGGCTGTGATTCCAATCACCCTGAGAAGTAGTTTGGCCTTTGAGGAAGGCAGGCTCCCCCAGAGGACCCCAAGGGAGCAAGTCCAACCCAAACAAAACGAAGGCATTAAAGGGACTCCTGAGAACTCGGCATTATTAATGGGCTATTCAAGCTGGGGGAATCAATAGCTGTTTAGAAAGGGCTTTGTGGGAGAGACTAGTTTAGATTAAGAAAAAGGGAAAACAAATACGCTCTCTAGGAGGTGGAGAGGGCGAGGCAGGGTTTCCTCCAGCTTCGTGGTTGCTATCACCTTTGGATTGGCACATGCCAAGGAAGGTCTGTGTCTAAGTAGAAATTAATGTCTAGGTTGATTTTTTAACTCCAAAAGAGAAAATCCATTATTTTCTAAAAACCTTCTCTCCCAGAGCACCTGGGAAATGCAGGCCAGTGTGTAAAACTTTAGGGAAAGAAACTGGAATGTTGGTGCTTTCCAGTTTGGCAGGGGAAGTCCAAATGGTGTCAATGGGTTTGTACGGTCTCATGTTCATGGAACATTCTTCCCTAGGGCCCAGGGCTCCCTTCTGCCTCACACCCACTCCTCTCTCACCCTCCCCAGGGAAGTAGGGGGTCATCGCTATTGGCTCAGATCGCAGCTTGGGAGACAAAGCATGTGATGGGGTCATGATCTGTCCGAGAGGACACTGTGATAGTGTGAGTGTCTCTCCTTCCTGATGATTACATTGCCATTTGAGAACAGAAGCGATTGTAAAGACCCAGGATTAAGGAGGGGACAGAAGGGCAGTGTTGGTCACTAATGGCTACTTCTTCAGCATCTGGAAACCTGTTCACATCCTTTGTCCACCTTACCTTGCAGGACTGAAGCTGAGCACATGTGGCAGCCATCCTCAGATTCAGTGAGGGTTCCCCAAGGGATTTCTGGGACCAGAATCAGGGTGAAGGCATTCACCCTGGTGACCTGGTATGGCTTGTGTCATGACCTAATGGTACTTGAGTTCCATTCTCCTTTGTTAAGAGCGCCTGTGTGCCAAGTCCTGAGTGGTCACATGAGGCTGCACTTGGCAGAAGCAGAAGAGAAGGCAGGTGCGGATTACAGTGACTGTGGCCTTCTGTGCCCGAGGAGGGCCTTCGAGGAGCTGCCTGGGCCTGTGGCACTCTGTCGCCTGTGGCTCAGGTCCAGAGGCAGGCATCACTGTACCAGGGAGAGAGGGCCTGGCTTTGTTTTGGTTCCAGCTCCAACTCTGTCTCTATAGCTGTTGATCTTGGGAGAAGGAAGCAAGTGGCTTATCCTTGCTGACCTTGGCCTTCTCCTCAGTAAGATGAAGGTCACGATCTGTGTCTAGGGCAAGGGGCATTGGACTGCAATATGTCCAAAGTCCTGGCATGTACCAGGCACTCAGGAACTCTGGGTTTTGTCACAATGGGTTTAGTTCTGAGTGCCTCTGGGTGACCCTGATTCATCAGACTGAAGCTGTGCTGCCAGCCGTGGTGCTGAGTGTCGCTCCTGTTTAGGCTTGTAACTGTCGGAAAGTTACAGGCATTCCCATGCACGCCACAAAGCACACCCACTCTCTCCACTGGGAAATCAGGAACTTTCCCAGCTACAGGGCCCAGAGTGCACACAGAGTAAGGGAGGTGGCTTTAGGTAAGTTTGTTTTGTGTGTGGATTTCTCTGGAAATCTGGAAGGGGTGAGCCAGGCACTAAGTGTTGTTTATTAAGCGGCAATGTTTACCATACTAGAGAACCCACGAGGCACAACACAACCCACTATAAGAGTTTATTAAGGAAAGGGGATAAAAAGGGTGTGCATAGGCCTACGGAATGACCCTGCAGGAAGAGAGGGAAGGAATAGATGGAACCCACTTATATAGGTCTCTACCCCCTGCACATGCGAATATGGGTTTATGTAGCTAAACCACACATGCACATAGATAACGTGATCACGCTGCATGAAGATTGCATAGGACATAAGGCCCTAGGATGACTAAGCATCTTGCCTGGCTACTGGACAGCGCACGTGCAGTCTTGTAGCTAAGGGAGTGGCTGGGAATACTAACACTAAGGAGGCCGTGTTTTTCATCTCCGTCTTCTCCATCACATCTGTCTTTGGGTCTGGGGCAGGGGAAATGGACAGGTGTCTAAAGGCTCTGGATCTGCTTCCTCCTGTTTCCTAACTAGCCAGGAAGAATTCTTTAGAAAAACCACCCCCACGAGGAGAAACTGCTTTCCTGGCCCCTGGGCAAGCTGTCTGCTCACTTCACAGTATTCCACCACTCCTCACCCCTCCTACAGCTGACCTTGACTTTGGCAGAGAAGCCATGTCCTCCCCCTGCAGCCCACTCCCTCAGGGCTGTCTGGACTATAGGGTAAAGACTGACATTTGCTACCTGTGCCTATTTGTTTGGGGCAAAACACAGAAGTGCATGATTGGTGAAGAAGAGTGTCCTCCAGTGTTGGCTGGAGTTGCTAAGTCATGCCGGTGGGCATCTTGCTGTGTGAAGATTGTCACTGTGTCCCCCTGCAGAGTCTTACACTGGAGCTCTGGATGCTCCTACATCTCAGAATGTCACCGTGTCTGTAGACAGGGTTCCTGGAGAAACGACTAAATGGAAGTGGATGAACATGGGATGGCCCCTAATCCAGTTTGACTGGTGTCTTTATGAGAACAGGGAAGGGGTACACAGGAATGCTCCAGGGGGACATATGAGGACATAGCAAGGAGGCGACTCATCTGCCAGCCCTGTTGACAACTGGACCCCACACTGCTGGCCTCATGGAAAAACTCATTCTGTTGTTGAAGCTTTCAGCCTGCAAGTGGTTTGTTAGGGCGGCCTTAAAAAATGATCACACCCTCAGTCTTTGCATATATATATATATATATATATATATATATATATATATATATATATATTAATTGGTAGTCTCTCTTTTCTTGGGTTTAAGGGATATCTTCAACAAGAGCTTGTTTTATTGATGAGCTTGCTTTATTAGAAACCACCTCAGGAAGCTCTGAGGCAGACTGAGGACAGAGAGAGTGAAAGCCGGGGCCAGCGGCCCTGCGGAGCACAGCTGTAGAGGTGATGGAGAAGATGGATCTATCCACACAGACGCAAAAGGTCGAGAGTTTATTTGAACCATCCTCCCAGGCAGCGCCAGGGAAAATGAGCAATGTGGCAGCAGCCATTCATCTCAAGATTGATTTATAAGCATCACTGGAGAATTTGATATTTGCCTTACTGGAAAGACATTTTAAAAAAAAATTCCTGCAATTTCAGTTGACCTAACATTGTGTTCTGGGCTTCACATTTTTCCATTTATGTGTTGGTAAATCCATAAACTTTGATCAAATCTGTAGTTTTTCCAGGGGCTAGAAGATCTAGGATTTTTATGGTAACTTTACTTTTTTTTTTTTTTTTTTTTTTTTTTGAGACAGAGTCTCACTATGTAGCCGTGGCTGGCCTGGAACTTGATTTGTAGACCAGGCTAGCCTCACAATCACAGATCCACCTGCTTCTGCTTCCTGAGTGCTGGGATTATAGGTGTGAGCCACCACATAATTTTTATTGCAGAGCTGGGGCTAAAGCCCAAGTCAAAGCTTTCCCACGACACCCTGGGAAAACTAATGAGAGGCAAAGTGACACACACCTTTAAATCCCAGAACACGGGTGGCAGAGGCAGGCAGATCTGAGTTTGCGGCTAGCCTGGTCCACATAGTGAGCCCCTATCCCAGAGAGACGGAGACACACAGAAAGAGAGAGAGGCAGACAGGAATAAGAATCTGGTCTGTATGAACTTTGCTGTGGTTTCTTTGTTTCTTACAGGTTGTGGCTCCTTTTTAAAGGCTTCTCTGATGCTAGAGCTAGGAAGCTTTTCTGTTTATGTGTGTTGATTTATTTTATGTATGTGAATGTTTTGCCTACATGTTTGTATGTGTATCATGTGATTGCCTGGTGCCCACAGAGGTCAGAAGAGGACACTGGATCCCCTGGAACTGGAGTTCTGAGTGATTATGAGCCATCATGTCTGTGCTGAGAAATGAACCCAGGTCCTCTGTAAGAACAGGTATTATTAACCACTGAGTCATCTCTCCAGTGTGTGTGTGTGTGTGTGTGTGTGTGTGTGTGTGTGTGTGCATGTGTGAGCATGTATGTGCATGTTGCCAGAGGACAACATCAGGTACTCTCCACTTTACATTTATTTTTGGGTTTCTCTGTGTTAACAGCTCTTGCTGTCTTGGATCTCGCTCTGTAGACCAGGCTGGCCTTGAACTCAGAGGTCCACCTGCCTCTGCCTCCCGAGTGCTGGGATTAAAGGCGTGTGCTATGACTGCCCGGCTCCACTTTATTTTTCGAGCTAAGTTCTCTCTTTGAACCTGGGTGAAACTGTGGCCAGCAAGCCCAGGGATCCTCCTGTCTCTGTCCCCTCCCCCCAACATCACTCCCCCCAACACTGGGGCTACTAGCACATGCCGCCTTGCCATGCTGGACTTTTTTCTGTAGGCGTTGAGGATCTGGATGAAGACACTCATGCAGCAAAACACTTGTGTTCTGATCTCCAGGTTTACTTTCCGTATGTTGGAGGAACATTCATCTTTGTGATACTATTTCTTCATACATTTTTAAAAGGCAAATTCCTTGAATGGACAAAGAAGTCATCTTTAATCAAAGCTGTACTAGGAACTCTGTACTTGGCTGGGAGCCCAGGCCAATGCAGAGGGGGTGCTAGTGAACGGCTGTGAAGGCCCTGGGGAAATAAACTGCAGTTAAATCTCCTGGGCCAGCAGAAGCTTCAGAGTCCTGCTTCTGCCTCATCTCTCCAGAAAGATGCTGACTGGTGGTTATGCTTGCCCTGAGCCTTTGTATAGCCTTGACAGCTGTTTGTCAGATGGAAGGACTGCTGCCAGCCACAGTCCAGCTGCACCCCAGAAGACAGCCTGGAACCAAAGTGCTTCCCACGGTATTCCTAGAAACTATGTACGTATGTCACTCAGAAAACCCAAATCCTATCATTTCGTCAGTGTCAGCTGTGCAGACATGTGTCTCAAACTTATCTTTTTAGATTGTCTGTTGGAATATATACCTGGATACCAAAACCGTCAGAAATGTGGTTTTGATCTCTCCTCACAGGGGGAGCCCAGCAGCTTGTCCATGGAGAAGCACAGGTAGGAACCGTCCATTGCTGCTGCAATGGACCAGGCAGACTGAGTCTTAATTTCCACACAATACTCTCTAAACCAAGCTGGCTTCGCCCCCAGTTCCCACCTTCATCCAGAGCAAACCTGGCTTTCCGTGTTTGTCCTGTTATCTCGATGCCATATTGTCCCCTCAGCACACTTTAAGACAAGGGAGGCAGCTGACAAAGAAAGGTCAGGTTGGCTTTGCATCATGACCAGCAAGGACTGGATTCCAAGGGCCTTGTTTGTATGTTGAGGACCTGACGATCCTGTAAGTCCTATGTTTATTTTGTACCCATCTATAGTGGTTTGAAAAAGACCTGATAGGCTCACAGGGAGTGGCACTATTTGGAGATGTGGCCTTGTTGGAGTAGGTGTGGCCTTGTTGGAGGAAGTGTGTCACTGGGGGTGGGTTTTGAGGTTTCAGAAGCTCAAGCCAGACCCAGTGTCACCCTCTCTTCCTGCTGCCTGCCGATCCAGATGCAGAACTCTTGGCTCCTTCTCCAGCACCCTGTCTGCCTGCATGCTACCATGTCCCACCATGATGACAGTGGACTGAACCTCTGACCTGTAAGCCAGCCCCATTAAATCTTTTCCTTTATAAGAGTTACCATGGTCATGGTGTCTCTTCACAGCAATAGAAACCCTGACTAAGACACCATCCTTCCAGGCCCACTTCCAATGCTGCCTCTTCCATGCTGCGTCTGACCAACGTCACAGCACGGAGCTCAGCCCTCTGTCTGTAGCTCTAGCACACTATCTCAAGCCTTTCCTCAGAGCACTCCGGCCTTTAGCTTACCTTTGGTATCTCTGTGCCTGTCAGTGGCCTGAGAGAAGGACCGAGCTCCACCAATCCCCACGTTCAACCAACAGTGCATTATGCATGTTGAGGGCATGAGGTTCCATTTGAGAAGTCACATGACTCAACTGTCAAGTTCAGAGGCCATTCTTCAGGTGTTCTCTCTACTTTCCCAAATGTAGCCCATGCACTTATAAGAACTACATGCATTTCTCCTGCTGGGAAGGTGCCTAGTCCAAACCACCTGCTCCCACATGGACACCATCTGCTTCCTGATCCCCACTGGCCTTTGCTTTGTTTATTTTGTTCTTTCGCCTTTTTCCCTTGGATGAGTTTTGTGATCCTACCTCCTATGCCCTCCTCCCCGGGTCCTGGCCCACAGATCCTAGAGTCAACTCTAAAACAAAGTGGCCTTCAAGAGATGGCCTCTCCTTGATATTTAGATTCTCACCTAGTACATGGACCTGCCCCTCAACCCCCACTCCTTCACACACACACACACACACACACACACACACACACACACACACACACAACCCTCACTCACCATAGAGCCAAGGACAGCAAGAAGTGTAACTATGGATAGAATCTTCTTCAGAAAAAGAAAACCACCCATAATTTTCAGGATGGTAGGAGAGAGCTTAAGATGATCAGTTCCGGGTGCTAAACATCATCTGTCCACATAGATGTGCTCTGCAAGTAATTTCACTAGAGTCTCTGTGAAGCTGTCGGATAAACAGGGGCAGTGGACCATACTTGGAAATCTTAACGCCGCCTCTCCCAGGACCCGGCTTCCCCACTGGATCTGATCTCCGTTCCTCTCCTCTTCCCACCCAGACTCTGGACTCTCAACAGCTTCTTTGGAACAAGTTTTACTCCTAAACCCGGAGGTTCCGCTGTTGGCTCCTGGCACCAAGACAGACAGCAGCCGGGGCACCATCCTTCTCTGGCAATTCACTGTGAGCAAGGAGTGATCTTTTTTGAGGCTCGAGAATATCAATAAGCACTGTTTTTGCTAAAGTGCTTCCCGTCTCTCACAGTCAGAGCAATCTGCTTGCCTTGAGCTAGCCCAGAGTTCCTTGTTAACAGCTAATTTGGGTGCCGTGAGTATATGGTTCTGTTGCAAATCTGACATTAACATCGGCAGCTTGATGGGTAACAAAGGGAGGCAAAGGCTTTTACCCCAACTGCAGCAGTGTGGGCCCATATGGCGTCATTTTTCAAGGAACAGATTTTTCGTCTTTCATGCCATTTCAGAGCTGTTCCCCTCTGAAAGACATTACCAGTGTTAATTTAATGCAGAGCATGCCTGGATGTCGCTGCAGGAGGCTAGTTCAACTGAGCGCTGGCAGGTCCCTCGATCTTGCAGGAACAGAGCTCCTTTGCACTGTCTTGTCTCCCAAGCCTGCGCTGGCGAGCTGAGAACCAGTCCCAGGGTGGGGGGACTCTTTCCCTGAGGACCCCAAGGCTGCCTCCTCTGATCCCATATGATCCAGAATTCCAGCCTGGGGTTGATAAGGAGGAAGGTGTAGGGTCTTATTGTCATCCCCCCCAACCTCCCCACTACCTCCCACCTCTCTACCTCCCACACCCCGCCCCCACTTTGCCTTTACCATGGCATCAGTGAAATGATCAGTTGGGACTCAACTCTCATGAAACCCCATGGGAGCTCCTAGGGCAGTTCTGTCACCCCACAGCCTGTCCATGTGCTTGGGGACAGACACTTTCAACTGAGACATGTGATTCCAACAACTCTCGCAGTGTCAGGGAAGACATGAGATCTGCCTACAAATCAGAACACCAGCTGTAGCTGGCTGTGGGGGCCTGTCCCCTGAGCCTACACTCCCTCCCTTTAAAAAGAGGTACCTTAGAATGTCTCTCCTTTCACACCCTATGCTCTCACAGTTTGCAGGTTTCCGAGAACCTTCATGCTCCTGTGTCCTATGATCATCACAGCACCCCATGAGGCAGGTACTCTGAGCTGATGTCGGGAAGCTATGACACAGAGAGGAAACTTGCTTAAGGTCAGGCAGCTGGTGAGAGAGGAGGCCAGGGGGAGAGTCCAGGTGTTCTGACTCCCACCACAAGGCAGCAGACTGAATCAGAAGCTAGGCTTCAAAGACCACATCTCACCACAGGATGCCAGATGCAGCTCTTAGCTCACTGCATGGCTTTGAACAAGTCACTTGGCCTCATCCTCTTAGCCTTGGTTCCTAAGGGAGCAGGTGTATCCACGATCCTAAGTGACCTCCACAGCGTTAGCCTTTGGCTCTGGGGCCATAGGTTCAATGCCAGAGCCACACAACACAGCAGCAGGGATAAGATGTTAGCTGAGGGAACAGCCTCCTTGTCTAAGACATTCAAATGCTGACAAAGCAAAATGCTCCAGGAAGTGAAAAAGGTAAGCCAAATGTAAAGAGTAGGTTACTCCTGTGAATGACTAGGAAAATGCAGGAAAGGGTCACAAACTCAGATCCTAGCCAGGCTGGTGAGTCAAGGAGAGATGAGGACAGCAGGGACCATAGAAACTGGTAGTGACTGCCGTAAACACTTCCTGAGTGAAGGGGACTGTCACCACTCAGCTCCAGGGAAGTGTCAGACAGGAATGTCAATGCAGTGCCGATGAAATTCCACCTTTTTACAACGCTTGGAGATCTGGATATTTATATGAAAATATTCCAATTTTCAAGAATTAAAAACAAATCCAAAGGCTTCAGACTCCTTTCATGCCAAACAAAATACGTCTGCTGGCCATATGGCGCCTAGGAGCCCCCGTCTGCAATTCTGTGCTAACATCTTCTGGGTGGTTTGTGTCCTTCTATGCTTTAGACAATTCCAGAGGGCTCATTTCCTGGCTTTCCTGGGGGGGTAGACTGCAGCAGTGACCTGCCTATATCATTGCAAGTCAACAATGTATTGCAGCACACAAATCTCATTTTCCTGTTCATGGCCTCTGAGGCTGGAGCCCTGACAGGGACCAGCATGCATGCCAGGTTCCCTCCACCTGCCTGAAAACAAGCCTCTCAGAAAGTCAGACAACAGCAGGACAGGAAAGAGTCATCTGGTCTGGCTAGCAGGGTGGAACAGACAGGGTTATTTTTTTCTTGCAGTCATTTCTACTTTATTAGATCACATAGCCATTTTTATTGTTAACTTAGGAACAAATTAATTGCTGTACAAATGAACGAAAGCGCAGATGAATGCCCTCGCCGTTGCTCGAATCTTAAATGGCAATTACTCGGGTTTGTAATCCAATAGAGCCAATAGTAGTGCGGCTGCGGTGCCTGCCCTGGCCCAGTTTGCTGCTAATGGGAAGAATGGATGTCCCTGGAGATCTCCTAACAACCTGCACAGACCTGGGGGTAGGCACTGAGGTCCCCACAGCCTCCTGTCTGCCTGTGTCCTCATTGATGGGGTGACAGTTTAGAGATTGTGTGCATTTTTCCTATCCTGAATTTCCTCTCAAGAGGGGGTCTTATCACTCACTCCTGTGCTTCTGTCGTTTTTTTTAATTTTAAACAAATCTCCAGAACTACTTGTAAAACCTTAGCCCCCAAAGGCACTGTCCAGAGACTCTTGTGTCCCGGCAGCATTGCGACCAGCCCCCTCCCCCACCGCCACGGCTGGGAGTGAGCATTCTCCCTGTGCTCTCAGCTTCCTGTTCTACTGAAGACCTGACCAAACTGGATAGAACTGGCTAGATAGTTGGCTGACTTGCCCCCAAAGGAAATCTAACTGACTCAAAAGCAGGGACACAGTGTCTTTGGCATCTTGGTGCCCTTTGCTGAGGGCGTGGCGGCACCTGTCAATCAGCTTCAGCCGATGGAGACATCACTTCCTCTGAGCAGGTAGAATCCGTTCCCCTCTTCACTGAACCTTCCACATGGACTTAAGGCAAATCATTTCCTCCTTTGTCACAGACTTCTGCTATTTCCTGCCTAATGTCCTCTCCCGTTTGTCAGGGAATGTCAGAATATCGACCTAGGATTATTTTCTCAGTTTCCACTCGCCAGATCAACCTCCGCGCTCCCTTGTAAATGATACATTGTTGTTTTTTGATTGGTTGATCAGATACAGTGTAAATAATGGAATTGTACCACATACAACTATTTTTTTTTGAAGGAAGAAAAAATGTTTCTTAGTGAGTAGTAGCGCTAGACTCTAGATTAGATCAGACTTTTTTTTTTTTTTTTCCTTGTCCTTGGGCTGGTTGCTCCTGAGCCTGTTTGGGAGTTTCTAAAAGTGAGTTTTTTGCTTTTCATCGCAAAGACCCTCAGATGAAGGATGATTCCATTAGCAGTTTAACTAAGCCCCACAACCATCTGAGGGCCTGTTCAGAACCTGCAGACTTTCTGCCTCGCTAGCAGGACATCTTTGTACTCTGCGGGTTTTATTTATATTCCGACAGAAGAGCCAGGCCTTGATGGCGTCATCAAAAGTGGCTTTAAACACAGGTCATAAAATTTATAAGGAAGAAGGAAAGGAAGGAAGTGGAAATGAATTTCACTTCTTGTATGTTGTGCAGTAAGATGTGGGTGTTTTAACTGAGCAGTGTGGTCAGTGTGAAATAACCTGTGTCTTTCACATCAAAAATAATATGCATGACAAAAGTAGAATTAAGTTAGTTATCTGATCAATTGATTCTACCTTAAATACAAACTCATTCCCTTGTAAAGGAACATTAGATAACTATCTATTTGTGTTATGTAGTTGATCATTTCTTTCTCAAATAAGAGATATTTAATAGTCAATTGCCCATAAATAAAGAATCAAATAAGAAAACAAAAGGATAAAGTGAGAACTAATTTTCAAAAAATTTTTTTTTTTTTTTCCAAATAATAATTTCACTTTTGACATAAATAACAACTTTGAACCATGCGTATATATAATCTCCTCTGCAGAGAAAGAAAGGAAAATATAAAAGAAAATCTGTCATTTATTACCAAACAAGTTAGCAGGAGGACAGTTACAGAGAACTTCATGGAATTCCCTTTAAGGTCTAGTAATTTATTCAAGTTAACTGAGGACAGAGCTCATCTGCAGAAGTTTAACGCATTGACAAACAATCTGTTTTTTGGTTTTTTTTTTCTTCACTGATTTCCTACTGAACTACAGTAAACAACAATTCCTTCATGGAATAGTTGAGCTCCTTTGAACTAAATTTGATATGGGATTTTGTAGTTGAAAAAAATTTTTGTGCCCATTTTTCTATTTCCGCTTAGAGCGAAAAAAGGAATATTGTAAAAGGGAATCCTCTGGTCAGGTGGCCTGGCAGTGAAAAGTTACGCTCCGTTGCGTGTGCGTGATGTGATTTGAGGCTGTAACAAGAAATAGTGGGAGAAAATTCAGAAGCGTCCCACGTGACAGATGGACATCTGCACACAACAAAGTAAGACAAAGCCCCCAAAAAAAAGAGTAAAGACAGGACCTGGCGTTGCTAACAGACCAAGCTGAGAAAAAACGCACCAAAACACCCGTATTCATGGAGGGAGCAGAAAATGAGAGGGGAACGAGGAACGTGCGGGAACGACAGGGGGGAAACACATTATCGTAGGCAGGTGGCGTAAAAAGATCGTGAGGGGAAAAAACGCAACAAAGCAAAAGGTAGGAGACAGGCAAACCCAAAAGGGTGACAAAGGCCCCACAAACAGAGCCACGCTTCCTGGGATTGTGCACCACAGGTGAGCGGCGTGCGTCTCAAGCTCCACTGGGTGACCGCCGTGGGGCAAAGGTTGATCACTGCGACATGGAAAAGGATAAAGAAATAAAAATTAAATAAATTAGAAGAGAAAATAATAAAAATAAAATTTAGGCGCCACCGAAGAACAGGTCGAGAAAGAGACGCAGGCGCAAAATGGAAGGGGGGCACCAGGGAATGAAAGCGCAGGGAACGTCAGCACAGAAAACAAAACAACGCGGAAGCCAGGCCCCAGGACACCCGCGAAAGCCATGATGCAAAGCCAAAAAAAACACAAACGAAAAGAAAAATAAAAAAATATTAAAATATATAAAAAATTCATATAATTTGTTAGATAGTACCCTTTGCCTCTGTTTTCATTGTGTGTGTGTGGGGGGATGTATGTGCATGTGTGTGTAGTGTTGTGGAATATTTGTTTAATTATGCAAAGATGTGTTTGTGCATTTTTTTTAACTATGTAAAGATGTGTTGCTGTTTTACTTTGCCAGCCTAAGGCACCTGATTGGTCTAATAAAATGCTGAATGGCTAATCACAAGGGAAGAGGTACAGGTGGGACTTCCAGGCAGGAAGAGTAAGTAAGAGGAGGAATTTAGGCTCAGGGGAAGAAAGAAAAAGAGATGCCAGGGAGACACCAAGGGCCAGTCAGCCAGACATGGAGGAAGCAGGAAATTAGGACATACAGAATGAAAGAAAGATAAGAAGTCCCGAGGCAAAAATGTAAATGAAGAGAAACAGGTTAAATTAAGTTAAAAGAGCTAGTGAGACAAGCCTAAGCTAAGACCGATCATTTATAATAATAAATCTGGTGTTTTGATTGGGAGCTGGTTGGTGCTCAAAGAAAAAAGCCAACTACAATGTAGTATGTAAATGTGCACAAGGAGGCCCCAAGGTTCATATCAGGAATCACCCACCATCATTCTTTACCTTTTCATTGAGTCAGAATCTCTTAATTAAACTCAGAGCTCACTGATATGGCTCGTATTGCCCATCACCTTTCTCCGGGGCTGTCCTCTCTCTGCCTCCCAAGGATACAGTTACAGGCAGGCTACAATACCCATCCAGTTTTTATGTGGGTTCTCAGGATCTGAAATCAAGCTTGTGCAGCAAGCCCTTTAACCATAGTACCATCTCCCAACCCCATAGATAACAATTTTAAAAATTACAAGCACTCTAAAGATATCCCACCTTTTTTGTCATTGGTAGCTAGAACATAGTTTAAGTAAACTCTAGATACAAGCTCCTCTTCAGGGTCATTGTCATTTTGCTTCTGTATAGAATGGCCGGCCCCAGTGTACTGGAAGCTTTTCTTGCGATAAAACACTCTTGTTGATTGCATATGTGGATGGTGGTCTTTTGTGGGACTTCTTCCAGGACCCTAACAGTAGGGGACTTGGACTGCTTCAGATGGGATGCAAGCAGAAAGACCTTAATAACAGTCACGGTAAGTGGTAACAGGTAACAAAGATATCCAGGGTTCAAAGCCAGGCTGTCAGAAACGCGGTGGTCCAGAGCAGCTCTGTTTGGGCTTCTATACCCCGCTGCTAACTTGTGGCTCTAAATGCTCACCACTCATCATGCCTGGCTTCTGGATGTTTGCTGGAGTTTCTGGAGCCACTTTATGCATTTACACCCCATTGCCTGCTGTGGGTCTGTAGCAAAGCTTGACTTTCTCATAATTTGTTCAAAAAGGGTGTCCTAGTTTGCTCTCTAATGCTGTGGTGGACACCATGACCAAAAGCAGCTTGGGAAGGAAAGGGTGTATTTGGCTTCCATTTCCACATCACAGTCTATCCTCCAGGGAAGTCAAGGCAGGAGGAGAAGGACCCTGGAGGCAGGATCTGAAGCTGAACCACAGAGGACTGCTGCTCACTGGCTTGCTCCTCCTGGTTTGCCCGCCTGTTTTTTTTATACAGTCCAAGACCACCAGGAGTGGCACCACCCACAGAGGCTGGTCCCTGTGGACCATTATCAGCCATTAATCAAGAAAATGCACTACAGGCCAACCTGACAGAGGCATTTTTGTGTTTTCAGTTGAAGCTCCCTTTCCCAAATGACTTGAATTTGAGTCGGGTTAACAAAAAACAAACAAAAACAAACCCTAGCCAGGACAATCAGGGAAATGTCTTTGGAAAATGGAATTATCCTGTGGAACAGTTCCCAGAGGTTGCCTCCCCTTTTTCCAGCAAACTGATCACCCAGCTAATCTCATTAGCAGCTACAGCTGTACCTGCATCAGCCTAAGGTGTGTGTTCAGGAGAGTCAGCAGGGTCACACATTAAAGAGGATTCCAGAAAGTAGACAGCACACAGCACACTAGTTGGGAGCCTGCCAGTTGAGAGACTGTGAGACCCAGAAACTTGAATGCCTACTACATGTAAGATTTTGTTCTAGACCTTGAAACTACAGATGCAAAAGAGAGCTGGAAAGGGGCCTCTCTGTATTCTGTAAAGAATGTAGTTGATAAGAACAATAGACAAGAGTTACACAGGTCTCAGAGTAGTGGTGTAGGGAAGTAGTTTACATGGAAGCCAGCTTGCTGAGCAAGCGTGACGGCCTGGGTTCTGTGCCCAGCACAACATGAACTGGATGTGTTGATGCATGTCTGCTATTCCAGCACTCTTGGCTGTTAGAGGCAGGGGGATCAGGAGTTCAAGGTCACCCTCAGGTACTTCTTGAGTTCGAGGCCAGTGTTAAGTTACAGGAGACCCCATCTCAAAAACAGAAACTGAACAGAGTGGTGAGCACTGTGCTAAAACCCCAAATAGGGCAACAGGCAAAAGAGAAGTGGGGTTGCCCTTTGTGGAGGCTCTGGTCAGGGGAGTTAGTGAAAAATATGACGATGCTTCTTGTGGGCTTCTGCGCTGAGTGTAAGCAAGCCTGTAGTTACTAGAATATATTGTGTTGATACATGCCCTGAAGCACTCAGATGTATTGTTTCTGCTATCTACAGTTGAGTAAGTTTTAGCAATAATTTAATAGCAGGCAGACTTGTCTTGTTCTATCCTAAGGTCCTATTAGATTGCATTGAGGTAGTTCTGTCTACTTGAGGTTGAAGCAGATGGAGGGAAAACAATTGGTTCTCCAATTGCCAATAATGAGAGAACCATGCATGAGAGCAACTTCCACAAAGAAAAGTGAGGGAAGCAATCTGTTCACTACAGGATGAATCAGGGGACAGGAAACAGGGGCTGAAGCTGTCAAAACAGGCGTCATTGGGTCTGAGCAATCTTGTCTTGTATAACATCGGACATTCTGTTGCCTTTCTTGTATGTTGCTTAACAGGGCTAATACTCATCCATGGGTCATTTCCCCCTCAAAATGACCTCTTGTTTTCTGTGAAAGGATCCTCTTAAAATTACACAATACTTAAGAGCCTTGCTCAGGCACTCAGAAAGTCTAATGACGACACTCTAAACCACCAAGAATATGAGCACCATTGTAACCTACGGTTTCTGAGATTTTTACAGGAACAGTGATGATCAAGAGAATAAGGCCAGGGAAAAGGTCTCTCCTGCCTGTTTGGAGGCTGGTCCGGTACCAAGTGGGAAGTTGTAGCCAACTCTTCCCCCAGGGAGGATAGCTAACTAGCACTGCTCCGTGATTTAAAGAGATACAGACTTCCCCATTGACACTCAAGTATTTCTGAAGAATAGGGCTTGAAACCACACCATTTCAATGTATTGTACCCCAAGTGACCAAATCACATAGAACGTGAAATAA
>NC_050454.1:12070114-12115114 GCF_903995425.1 Onychomys torridus
AGCCTGCCATAATGACTTCCCTTATGAAGGGCAGCTATATGGGTCTGTTTCCATGGGTTTTTTTTTTGGTTTTTTGTTTTTTTTTGTTGTTGTTGTTGTTTTGTTGTTGTTGTTGTTGTTGTTGTTGTTGTTTATAAGCCTAACATAATGTCTTACACTACTACATCGATGTTGAGTCAATGAATGAGCTGATGGACATCTCTTGAAACAGGGTAACAGACCCGCTCACTTGTTTTGGGAGGTTCTTCCTTGGCTGCTGCAAATGGAACTTACAGATGTAGACTAATATCAAAAGTGAAATTACCTAGAAACATCTAAACCGGCTTAACATGTTTTCCTTTTCAGATTTAGAAACCTAAGATCCTCAAGGGGGAATTTTTGGCATTTTTGTACAGAATAGGAACCCTAAGATAAGCATAGGTTGCTATGGCAACCAAACATGAACATGTTCATTACTTTCTATATTTTACCTTTGTGAAATTCTCATGAGTGAACTGGGACTTGGGAATATATAAAATGACTAGTCCGTCATGTACTTAACTGCCTGACGGCTTCATTCACTACTCTGTGGGAGTTAGATATTTGGTGTCTCAGAGATCTCCTGAGGGATCCATCGTCAGTACAAGGGGAGTGGAAAGAGCCCTGGGTCCACAGGCACAGGATGGGGCCCAGGCCTAGCTCTTCTGGCTCTAGACCCTGAGTTGAAATCAGGTCTCTTAGCCCTGGCCTTACCCATAAAGTAAAAGTGTTTGTCCCGCCCTACGGTCCCCACTGGCAGGTTTGGCAGTGAGATGCAGGGTATGAAAATGTTGTAGAGATTACAAAGCACAGGATGGAGGGGGCAAGTACCATCCCTGCAGCATGGTCCTGGGACAGGACAAACAAGAAGATTCCATGGAGGCTCGCCAGAAACTCTGGAAGTGCTGTGCCTTCCAGCTCAAGCGCTAATATGGAAACTAGCATATTTCCCAAGAGTGAAATCAGTGGTTCCCAACCGTTTCCAGCAGAAGTCTGCCTTTCCAGCCTCAAGCACTTCCCAGCTCTATTCCTCTGTGATACTATTTGTCCTTTTAGTGTCTTTGCTGGAGAAAGTTCAGACCGACAAAAAAGCTATTGTGAATTGTGACCATTCTTTTTATCTTTTTGTTTGTTTTTCAAGACAGTTTCTCTGTGCAGCCTTGGCTGTCCTGGACTAGCTCTGTAGACCAGGCTGGCCTCGAACTCACTGAGATCCGCCTGCCTCTGCCTCCCCGAGTGATGGGATTAAAAATGTGTGCCACCACTGCTCAGCTATGAGCATTCTTTAAATTATTGATAGTCTACTAATGGTTACATCATATTGTTACTTGACAAATATTAGTGCTAGATAAGAGCACATCATGTTAGTCATTCAGCCTCGAGGCCAACGGTTCCCAACCTCCCTAATGCTGCCACTTTTAATTCCTCATGTTGTGGTGACTCCCCCAACCATAAAATTATTTTCACTGTACCTTCATAACTGTAATTTTTGCTACCGTTAAGAATCATAATGTAAATATTTTTGGAGACAGAGAGTTGGCAATGGGGTCGCGACCCACAGGTTGAGGACAGCTGCTCTGGACGCTCACTCGTTACCTGGCTTCTCAGAATAACCCTCTGCACCCAGATCACGCTGCGCACCAAGGGCAAACTAATGGGGAAATGAGAGCCAAGAAGTGAAACCATTTCAAGTGAACTCTGGCCTCAGGCGGAAGACATGCAAAGCGGATTAACATCGCCAACGCCAAAGAAACAGAGCTGGTTACAAGACAACTTGGTCCCCAGTGGAAGTCTAAGGAGGAACTCCACCCCGAGGGTGCTCAGGCATGTGCTATACTCAGGTCTTGACTGACTTGGGTGCACTGGGAAGCATGGGGTTCACCCAGCTAACTCCTAGTGTACCACTCCAGGCTCAGCCAGGCCTTTTGTCGTCGGCATGGAGCAGCCAGGCATCCTGATAGCTGTATTTGATTACAGCCAGACATGCTGGCTTCAGACTCTGTAACCATCCTAAGAGATGGCTAAATTGATACCAATCCCAAGTGATGGATGACGACAGAGCTTCTGAGCTTGGCCCTGAGGCATGTATGTTTACTTGGGGCAATACTTCTGGTCTTCATAGGACTACATTCCTCTTAGTGTCATTGCTCAACATGGACACTGATCAGATGTCAGGTTTTTTTTTTTTTTTTTTTGGTTGGGGGTGGGGACAGTTGTTTTGTACTTTATAGGATATTGACCTTTGACCTCTACCCTCTAGATACCAATAGTATCCTATTTCCCAGCCCAGCCCGTTTATGGCAGTCAAAACTGTCTCCAGGCATTACAAGTATTCTTTGGAGAGAGAATGCTCCCACCCCACCTAGGTAAGGGCCATTCAGATGACCTGCTCCCACGTGAGGCTCTGCTCAAACTTCCCTCCTGAATGAGGAATGCATTAAAGGTAAATAGGTATAACCTTTGTCCAAAGGATTTAGAACTCTTGAGAAATGCGTTTAAGGAGGTCGTGGTCAAGTGTGAAGTGCAGTCAGTCTCCTTTCACTGTGGTGTGAAGGAAATGGGGATGCTGACAGCTGGGTGAACAGAATCTCCCCTTGTCCAGTTACTTTCCTGTTGCTCTGACAAAATGCCCAAGTGAAACTCATGGAATGGTTCCTTCTGCTCACTGTTTAAGAAGGGATCCAGGTCATCCTGGCGGGGCAGCGTGGCTGCGGAAGTGTGGGTGGCGGTCACACACACCTCCATCAGAAGCAGAGAGAGGAACGATGGTGTTCTACCTTGCCTTCTCCTTTTTTGTTCAGTCCAGGACCCCAGTGCCATGCACACTCAAGAACAGGTTTTCCCACTGCAGACTCCCTAACAGACATTCCCAAAGTCTGTCTTCAAGGCGATTCTTAATTGCCTCAATTGAGTAATCTAAGACCAGCCATTTGTTTGCTGGGCATGCAGCTCGGTTGTCAAAATCCTTGCTTAGCATGACTGAAAACGTGGGTCCAATCCTGTGCTAGCTACAACTTGATACAAGCTAGAGCCATAAGAGAGGAGGGAGCCTCAATTGAGAAAATGCTTCCATATGATCAGTCTGTAGGTAAGCCTGTAGGGCATTTTCTTAATTAGTTATTGATGGAGAGGGCTAAGCCCATTGTGGGTGGTGCCATCCCTGGGCTGGTGGTCCTGGATTCTATAAGAAAGCAGGCTGAGCAAGCCATGAGGAGCAAGCCAGTAAGCAGCACCCCTCCGTGGCCTCTGCATCAGCTCCTGCCTCCAGGTTCCTGCCCTGCTTGAGTTCCTGTCCTGACTTTCTTTGATGATAAATAGTGATGTGAAAGAGTAGGCCAAATAAACCCCTTTCTCCCCAGATTGTTCTGGTCGTGGTGTTTCATCACAGCAGTAGTAATCCTGAGACAGATCCTTACTGCCACATAATCTCTGCAGTGGAAGCAGAGTATCAGAACTAAAGGTCACCTTTGGCTGCATAGAGGATTTAAAGCCAGCCTGGGACACATTAGCCCTGGGTAAACATTTTGTGATCGTTGTTGTTTTTAAACCCTTGATTTGCTTTATGGTTCTTATTATTTACCTCTTCCTCCTAAAATTAGTGTAAAAAGATATTTTAGTCACCTGGGAAACTCAGTTTTTTTTTTCAGTTTTCATTGCTGTTGTTTTTGCAGAAGTGGGTCTAGCTTTTTCCGAAGCACCCTTTCCCACCAATCCTCCTCATCTGAGGAGAACATTCACCTCCTCACCTCTGAGTCGACGCCTTCAGCAGTGTGGTCCCTCAAGGCTCAAGTTGCAGAAAATTACTATATCCTTGCTTCTGTTCAGAGGTGAGGTTTCCCTTTCTGGCTCAATCTCTGCTCATCTTTAAGGCCACTACTTTCTGTTCCAGGTCTATGGGCACCTAGCACGGTTCGTGGGCAGGAAGACAGACTGAGTAACTTGGGCGTTTTTATCCCACTTTGTTCTGACCCAACTTCCTCTTCCAGGTTGTTCAAGGCCAGTGTTTTCTAGCCTTTGGAAGTACATAGGAAGGAAATGAGACTCGGACAGTATTTCCTTCAACCTCATTATCCTTCAGCTAAACCAATCAGCTTCCTGTTCAGCATTGTGCTTCATGTTCCTTTCCTCCACGGTGAGATCAATAACTTCAATATTGTTTCTCAAGTTTCTCCACGGGGGAAACCTCAATGAGTACACAATCACCATGTGTAACTCAGTAGATTAACTTCACAGTACCAAATGGGACAGAGGCTGTCTTAGGGTTTCTATTGCTGTGAAGAGACACCATGACCACGGCAATCTTACAAAGAAAGCATTTTTGTTGTTATTGTTTTTTTTGTTTTCGAGACAGGGTTTCTCTGTGTAGCTTTGGTGCCTTTCTTGGAACTCACTCTGTAGCCCAGGCTGGCCTCGAACTCACAGAGATCCGCCTGCCTCTGCCTCAGGAGTGCTGGGATTAAGGGCATGTGCCACAGTCACCCAGCCAAAGAAAGCATTTAACTGTGGTCACTGGCTTACCATTCAGAAGTTCAGTCCATTATCATCATGGAGGGACATGGTAGTGTGCGGACAGACATGGTGCTGGAAAGGTAGCCACTACATGTTGATGTTCAAGCCACAGGAAGTAGACTGTGTGTCACACTGAGTGAAACTGAGCAAACAAGACCCCAAAGCCACCCCACAGTGACACACTTCCTCTAACAGGGCCACACCTACTCCATGAAGGCCACGCCTCCTAATATTGCCATTCCCTTTGGGGGCCATTTTCTAACAGAGGGGAAGTGACTCTTACTTCCTGTTTTCTCTGGGAGATGGAAAATTCCCAGTGACTACTCTCCCTGGGGTGCGTCTAGGTAAGCGGTTGTAAAACTCACCTTGAAGCACTGAAGACGTCTGATTTGGCCTCTGTGGAGACCAAGTATCAGCGGAAGGAGGAGACACAGTTATGTAGAAGGTGGGGACTATGTGTTAGCCAAGGAAGCCATCTTCATGACACCTGAGCCAGTATACTTCTTGCGAGGCATGGTGCCAACATTGAAAGTGACATGGGATTTAGGTGGTTACCCACATGGAGAACTAATCCACAAGCTCTCTGCTGAAAACCAATCCATCTCTGCTTCTACAATATCTGCTCATTACCCCATACTCTTACTTTCCGCCACAGCTGACCAGACCACAGATATTTAACCTTCACTGGTCCAATAAAATTATCTCTCCTAGGAAGGCAGAAATTGGGTTCAGACAGCTACATGGTAGATTCCTATTATGGCTTAAAGGAATATGCTCTTCCAAAATTCAAAACTTGTAATCAAGTGTGATGGGATTAAGAAGGAGGGTCTTGGGGGCTGGAGAGATGGCTCAGTGGTTACAGCACTTGTTACTCTTCCATAGGACCTGGATTTGACTCCCAGCATCCACATGATGGCTCACAGCTATCCACAACCTCAGTTTCAGGAAGTCACCCTCTTCTGACATCCTAGTACACCAGGCACACATGTGGTGCATGTACATACATGCAGACAAAACACCCATACATGTTAAATAAACAAATAATCTAAAAAAAAAAATAGTTTGTTTTTTTTAAAAAAGAGGAGCCTTTGAGAAGTGATTATATTGTGAGTGCTGAGTCTCCCTGAATTAAATTAGTAAGTCCTGCAGAAGGTTTTGTTTGCCTTTCCATCTCTCCTGCCCCGTGGGGATACAGCACCTATCTCTTTTTTTCCATCTTCCTCCCACCATATGAAGACATAGCAAGAAGGCTCCATCTTGAACACAGACAATGAACTCTCACCAGACAGAAAATCTACCTGGGTCTTCATCTTGGACTTCCTAGGCTCCGGAATTGTGATAGGTGAATTTCCATTATCGATGAACTTGCCTGAGCTCAAGGATTTTGTAAAGCCACACAAACCAGAACAGCAAGGGGGAGAGAGCATAGAAACTAAGCTGTGATTAAGTCAGCAAAGCAAGAGAGCAACACAGGCAAACTTGTCCATACACCGGCACATGTGTGGACTCAATCCCACAACAGCCCTACGAGGGTGGTTACGCACTGTTATTCTCTTTGTCCCAACTTTACAAGAGAAAATTGGAGGAAAGAAGGATTTCAAATGTGCTCAAGATTATGGGTGACTTAGGAGAGAGAGACACAGAATCACAGACTCAGAAATAAGCCCTGGAGAAAGAGACACTGAGCGAGGAGCTGCTTGCTCATCTGTTAGCAGTGTCTGGTGTCACGCCACGTGCCTCGCTTCCTTCCTTCGAGACACACCAAATACCCCTGTCTCTAACAAATTTTCATTTTGCTCAAGTCAGCTTGACTGAGTTCTGCTCACTGCCTGCAAACGATCTCTGACTCAATACACTGTTATAAGAGGGAATCATTTTCCAGCAGGGGGGCTGTCGTTTGCTGGAACTGTGTTATGTTAATCAGCTAGAGAAGTATGTGAGAGATGTTTTAATTTTGTTCCTTCTTGAATTCACACAGTACACCAAGCAGGGGTCATGTAATTCCCTTAATAGCTGAGATTAAATTTCATACAAAAATACGATTTAGGAGAGAGGCTCCAATTTCAACCCTGGTGACTGGGGATGCACGCCTTCATGGCTTTCCCTCCACCTGTGAGAGAACTCTCTAGAGTGGAGGGAAATGCATAGTGATCTGTCAGAAGAAGATAGAGATGGTGCTTCTTCATTAGTCTTCATTTCTACTTCTCGGTTAATGTGTTTTTAATTACTGTGTGAGTTTTTCCATTGCTGCATTACAAACTACAACATTCTGCAGCTTAAAAAGCTCAACAATCATTGCATTCTTGCTCATGGTTTCTGAGGGCCAGGAATTTAGATAGGGCACAAACAGAGAAGGCACATCTCAGTCCCACAATGTCCCGGACCTCAGCTAGGGAACTGCCAAGTCTCAGCGGACCTCCCCTTGTGTACCTGGCTATTATTACTGGCTGCTGGCTGCAACTCCACCTGGGCTGCCATCCAGACCCTTCATGTGGCTTCTCCATGTGATTTCTCCTCATGACCCAGTTTGTCCTTCCCCACAGGATTACTGCCGGGTTCCAAGAGCGAGATCCTCAGAGACAGTTGGGTAGAAGCTGTGCCTCTGGGCCTCGGAAATCCTACAGCATCCCTCTGCCAGAGCCACAAACACACCTACCTTCAAGAGGTGGGAACACAGCTCTTATCTTTTGAAGGGAGAGACAGTAATGAGAAATCATGTAGTGAGAAGTTGGGGTTGGGGGTGTGACTGTCACAGATATTTGGAAAAGAAGCAGAGAGTCAAAAAGAGCATGGCAAATGTTGACTTCTTAAAAAAAATAAGACCAGTGGAAGTCTCTAAGTGTCATACATCTTTAAACTTTTAATCTAGTTAAGTCCTGAATGGTCCAATGGAAATTTTCATCCATCGAAAGGAAGGGGTACAGGAAAGGGAAGTGTGACTCTGGGTGTATTCTGACTGGCGGAGACCCTCGGCTGTGTAAAAAATGATTATGGCCTGCAGAAGAAGGGCCATCCTGTCAGAGCAGGGCGGGAGATCTTCAGACTTAGAGACTGGGGAAACATTTCCAAAAGTTCAGAGAAGATGCAGCCGTAGTGAAAAGCTCTCAACGGGAGTAGGGCTAAAATGGGCTGGTCCTAAAAATAAAACCCAGAACCTAAAATTGCAAATGATCCTGATGAAGAAGAAGAAGAAAGAAAACAAAACCTCACTGATTATCATGTGTCTGAAGGGGAAACACACAACGATGGACGGAGGGGGACATAATCAAGATGTGTATAGAAATGTCACCAACTTGAACAAACAAGTCTTGCTATGCAGCCTGTGTTTGCCTTGAACTTCCATTATTCCCACCTCTGCCTCAGGGGTGCTGAGCCTATAAACATGTGTCACAGAGCCTGACGTCATCAACTTAAGAAAATCGGGGGTCAGCAAGAGCCCAGAAAAAGTTGAGGTTTCAAAGGCTGGAAGAAAGATAAAACTAAACTCAACAGACCCTTTCGACTCATTGTGGCCAAACATGGGTCCGGGAGGGTGGCCTGGTGGGTGAAAGGCGTGATGCGCATGCCTGATGTCCTGAATCTGATGGCCAGAACCCAAACCAAGGTGGTAACTCATGTGAAGGTAGATGAGGACCATCTCTACAAGCTGCCCTCCTCTGCAGATGTGCCGTGGCCTGTTCAAGCCCAACATGCAATAATAATAGGAATTAAGTAAGAAAGAGAAGAAAGAATGAACAGTGAGAGGGAACGCCAATGCGGTCATCTCTACTGCAGGCTATTCCTCCCCATTATGGATTTTCAGATTCGGAGGACCACTGTGCAGGGCTGAGTGGGCTGGGTTTGTACCTCTGGTCTAAGTGTAATGAACAGTGCTTCCTGCCATCTGCAGAAGCAAGCCAGTGTGAATGCCAGGCAAGATGGGGCAGAGGGAGCCATGCCATTTGATGGATCCGGTGCAGAATTCAAATGTAAGGGGCCCTTGCTTAAATAAGCAAGGTACTAGTGCTATCAGAGTTAGGAAAATAAAAAGGTTTGCTTTTCATTTCTCCTGCAGTCTCTGTGACTTCTCTCTCTCTCTCCCTCTCTCCCTCTCTCCCTCTCTCCCTCTCTCCCTCTCTCTCCCTCTCTCCCTCTCTCTCTCTCTCTCTCTCTCTCTCTCTCTCTCTCTCTCTGTGTGTGTGTGTGTGTGTGTGTGTGTGTGTGTGTTTAATCTAACATTTGCTGTTCTAAGTAAAGAAAAGAAACCTTGAATTGCTAACATGAACTCACCTTTTCTTCTGGTGTGCAATGACACTTCTAAATACAAATATTCAAAATGTACTTTGCATGCAGGATCACTAAAATGGCAATTCAGACATGCGGGTTTATTTTGTTCTCAGCAGAACAGGGGAGCCCAGCATGGAATGTATTCATTTGTTCTTATTTTACTTTTTTTGGTGGTGGAGGAAGGATAGGTGAAAGCTGAAAGATCAGAGACACAGAACAAGGCACAGCCAACCTCACCTCACCAGCTCCTCAGCTTTTATTTTACTATTTGATGCACATGTATTTGGGCAACATTCTCCAACCTCCTCCAACTCACCATGCATAAGAAGACAGAGAGAAAGCAACCCCATTACCTCTCTGCTCCTTTTCTTCTATGTCCCAGCTCCAGGCAGAGTGACTGGCTAATACCGGGAATCAGCACAAGTAAAGAGGACTATGATAATGTTCCTTAGCCATTTTTTCTTTTCTTCTTCTTTCTTTTTTTTTTCTTTGCTCCCTGTTTTCAGATTTGTTTTGTTTGGTTTTTATGTGCCCTGGTGTTCTGCCTTCATGTATGTCTGTGTGAGGGTGCCAAATCCCCTGGAACAGGAGTTATAGACAGTTGTGAGCTGCCATGTGGGTGCTGGGAATTGAACCTGGGTCCTTTGGAAGAGCAGGCAGTGCCCTTAACCACTGAGCTATCACTGCAGCCCCCATTTTTATTTCTTAAAATACCACCTCCACTGCTGCGAACTCAAGAGTACCCTTCTTGGGTTCCTAGATCAGTAGGCCTAGGGGGTGGAGTCAGAGAATCTGCTTTTCTAACACATATCTGGGTAATGTTGATGTTGTAGGTCCTGGGAACACACTTCAAGAAACACCAGTTAAAAACACAGCCCTGTGCACACACAAGCTCGACTTTCATCTTAGAATGCAAAGCTGGGTAAGTTGTCCTAGGGTGGGGCCACGCTGCCAGTCTGCAGCCTTTTCAAATAGCGCCGAGTAGGTGATAAGAGCGTGAGGTGGGACTGGGAACCAGCCTGAGAGCTTGCGCAGGAAGAGGAGGGTGGGATGCATTCCAGACCAGGTCCTCGGTGGTGTGCAGAGGAGGGAGAGCAGGGAGGAGCTGGATGTGAGAGAAGCAGAGGCTCTTATTAGAAACTGAGGCACCAGGATGGAGACACCTAGAGGGCCACAGGAAGATGTGGGGGTGGGGCAGTGATGTGGCCCTAAAGCTTGTAGTTCGGAGGTTTATGCCTGGGATGCAGCTCTCCCAAAGCAATTCCTCGAATCTATTGTCTTTAAACCCCATCAAGTCCATGGTCAGCAAGCAGTCTCAGAGGGAACGAAGTCTCTAGGAGTCAGTCCACTGTAAGCTCCCGAAGGCTGCCCTGTAGAGCAAAAGGCACCTTCTTTGCTTGCTTGCTTTTTCTTTTCTTTTCTTTTTCTTTTTCTTTTTTTTCTTTTTTTCTTTCTTTCTTTCTTTTTTTTTTTTTTTTTTTTTTTTTTTTGAGACAAGGTCTCATGCTCTAGCACAGGCTTGACTTGGCTCGACCACTCACAATGTACCAAAGATGATCTTGAACTTTTTCTTTTTCTGTCTCCCTTATGAGAGCTGGAATTACAGGAATGTGCCACCATGCTTCCTATGTTAGGCAAGCATTCTACCAGGAAAGTCCCATCCCCCGGCCTATTCTCTTTAGTTTTTGTTCTTATTTAACTACTTTATTTTTAGTGTTTGTTTGGAGACAGTCTCTCACTGTGTAGCCAGCCTGGCCCCAGACTCAAAACCTGCCCTACTTCAGCCTTCTTGAGTCGCTGAGATTACAGGATGGTCCCTGAACCTCACACAGGCCTCCTTCCTTGGGAGGAGGTGACTCTGGGGCACAAAGCTTATCATGCTTTTCTATAGATTCTTCTAAACCATGGCGGAGCATGTCTTAGGTGGGCTCCAGATTCCTTCAAATAAGATTTCATGACTTGGGGAACTTGTGTGACCTGCCTGTCAACACCCCTCACCATGAGAATTGACTGTGCTGAGTTGGCCCAAGTGTGGGTCAGGGAACTGATCCCAGAATTCCCTGTGCCAGGGGCTCTTCATGGCTACTTCTGCTCCCACTCATTTCCCATCAGAGATGGACACAGCGCACCCCAGGACTAAGGCAGTTTCAGCCTTCCAGGAGTGACATGACCCATCCCAACAGGACCTAACTCCTGCTGTGCCAAAGCAAGGTCAGCGGGGGGCCACAGTCATGAAAGAGTTCATGAGTGAGCCCAGCTGTGCCCTGGATCCTGCAGCTCCAGCCCACCTACAGTTCAGGTCTCTCACTCCTGGAGTTTAGCAGAAGCTTCCAATGTCCCAAACAGTGGGCACTGCAGCCTGGTGTTCTCATGGTTAGGACAGAGAAGGGCTGGGCTAGATGGAGAGGTTTAGAAACAAATAAACTTGTAGCAGCCTGTGGATGTTAACTGACACTGTGCACCAAAGATCAGAGAATTTCCTTCAGTTCGAAAGCTAGTGACGAGAGGGTGTGGGGGTGAAGGAGGGCCAGGCCCCGGGGCGGGGTGGGGGAAGGTGGGAGGGGGCAAGCTGCAGGGCCAGAGAGAAAGGTCACTCCAGAACTTAACCCCTGTTCTTATCCTTTGGACTCTTCCCTCTGCCCCCCCTCCCCCCCAGGGAGGTGGGTAAACCTGCTTCATTTAAGATTTTAATTCAGGGGTAATCCCTTGCTTCCCTGACAAGTGGGGGTTGAGGAGACCCTCACACCCAAGTCTTTGATCCAGATGAAGCCGAGGAAAATGACTTCTATAAAACTGTCAAGAGAGAAGGAAAAGGGCCTTAAAGGAGAGGTCATAAACCGGCAGATCACCTTTGATCAGTCCCCCAGATCCTTTTTACAGCCTGGGATTATGGGTTTAGAATTGCCCTTAGTGTGTCCTCACAGGAACCATGAGACTTCAGAATAGAGTGCTCTAAAAATTTATAAAGGTTGTGCGCAAAGGGACTGCCTTTTCACTAAAAGAAGAAATAAAAGAGAGAGAAAACATCAGTCCAACATGAAGTTGAACCTTATGTCAGTTGCAAGCTGGAAATCCAGCCAACTTCCTTCTGGATACTGGGATATTCCCTGACCTGGCACTTACACGAACCTCTATTTAATTGATGACTGTGTAATATATCCTTTTTATTTCCATTTTCCAAATCCCCTAGACAAAAGAAAGCATTTACTGTCTCTCTCTGTTAGATTTTTTTTTTTTTTTTAAATTTCAGGCTACTACAATGTCAGAGGAACAGAAGCCAAGTCCTTTCAGTGTGTGTATAAACAGATATTAGAATCAAGTGGTGACTTCCAACAAGTTTGGCGTGTGCGATCATATACTCCACACAGATGCATCTGTCACAGTTTTGTCTGAGCCTGTGTCCCCTTTTGCCCTAGTAACCATGGAAAAAGATGAAGTTTACAAGCTGTTGTCCCTTTTCTCCACCCTCTTGCTCACCCCCTGAGCCTCTCATCTCAGGCAGCAAACCTGTGAGCTGCCTGTCCCCACAGTCACACACAGTCACACATCCCATTTCCTGCCTCGCCCCGACTTGTGTATCAGCTGAGAGGCAGGAGCAGGATCCTGGTGAAGGTGGGATTTTTGTTTGGCATTCATACCTACATCCTACCCAAGTCCAAGTCCACTGGATTCACATAGAACTGTAGTTTTTTGTTGTTGTTGCTTGTTTGTTTGTTTGTTTTAACTCTTTTGGGATCTGCCACCAGCTCCCAAATAAATACATGGAGACTTATTCTGTTTATGAATGTCTGGCCTTAGCTTGGCTTGTTTCTAGCCAGCTTTTCTTAAATGATCCCATCTACCTTTTTCCTCTGGGCTTTTACCTTTCTCTATTCTATATACCTTTCTTTCCTTCTTACTCTGTGGTTGGTTATATGGCTGAGTGGTTGGCCCCTGGCGTCCTCCTCTCCTTCTCTCTCATTCCTCTACTCCTGAGCCTAGATTTCTCCTCCTAATTAGTCTCTCTGCCTGCCAGTCCTGCCTAGCTGTTCAGCTCTTTATTAGACCAATCAGCTGTTTTAGATAGACAAAGTAACACATCTTCACAGAGTTAAACAAATGCAACATGAAAGACTGACACATTTTTGCATCATTAAACAAATATTCCACAGCATCAATGAATGTAACACATTTTAAACTAATATTCCACAACATAGAACAATCAGCTCCAAGCAGGCAACCTTGTTAGATAGCCTTGGGGACTGTTGTGTGACTAGACTTTTCCTGGGGAGACATAACACACATGTACTCTACTCACCCGAGATAGGGATCCCACAACAGATATGGATACCACCAAAGTCCAACTTGGTGAACCAATGAGTGGATTGGGGTTACTTACAGAAAAAAATGGGTGAAGGGTGACTTACAGGAGCAGAAATGAAATCTCTATCACCAAAGCCCACCCCAGCATGAGTGACAGTTCACAAAAGCTGGGAACCTGGAGCACACTGTGCAGCCTGCAGGCAACATGTTGGAGAGTGTCCTTTCCAAGTGACTTGGTCTACACCTCTTCCAGGCAACTCCACCTGTTTCTACTTCTTCCATATAGCTGGTCTGGTCTCAGAGTCTCCTTTGAATCTTAAGGCTGTCTGAGAGTTTCTTTGCAGCTTCTGTTGTTCACTCTGGCAGGGAGTGGCCCAGTAAATCTTGTAGATTTCAGGGACTTCCTGGAGCTATTTTGAGTTGTTTACCACCCTGCTTAAAGCTGGAATATTTCCATCTTGGAGGAAACTGTTACATAGCAATCTCCTTCTCTGGAACCTTTAGAACCCCTCCAAAAGAAGAAAAAGGCCACTCCAAGCCCCTTGTGGTGGCCTGTGTGGGCTTAGCCCTATATGTAGAATTATACAACAGTATCATCATCCTAGGTGGAGACAAGCTCTTCTTTTCTGTGAGATAGTCACAGAATGAAACACTGTGCCTGTTCTAGCCCCAGGCCCTGATATCTTCAAGTAGAGCCCCTGGACTGGGAGAATGGAAAGCAACATTCAAGGTACCGGTTGTTAGGACTCTTGCAACTCACAGGGACTCAAGAAGCCTGGCTGATGGTAATGGGCCAGCACTGGTGGGTCCCCTGCTGAGCTGAGAGGGGAAATCTCAAGACAACTATTTACAACCCTGGTTTTAGGACGCCAGAATGTGTGGGCTGAGGAGTCAAAGCCTCTGGCATTTTGAGACAAGCTAGGCTAAGTGGTCACACATTTATTATTCAGCTGGCACACAGACACAGAGTGTCTTGAACAGGCTGAAAGAACCAGGGAGAGAGCAGGGGATGTAGAAACAGCACATATCCTGGGGATGGTAGGCAAACCATGGTGGGTTAACCAGACTTTTGTATTCTTGCTGTTGAGTTAGTTGTCTTTTTGTTTGGTTGTTTGTTTGTTTGGTTAGTTGGGTTTTGTTTTGTTGTATGTCTCCCCCCACCATGGCCCACCCCAGGGGTAGGAATTGAACCCAGGGCTTTCTAGGCCTTGCTTTTCTTTGTGTGTGTATGTGTCACAGTGTATATACATGTTTGGGGGTGGGAGTGGGCAAAGGCAGACGTAAGGCATCTTATTCTAGCATTCTCCATCACTGCCTTGAGACAGGATCTCTCATCCGTCTTGGAGCTTGCTGATTAGCTAGACTGGCTGGCCAGCTAACTCCAGGAATCTGCCACATTCTAGTCAGTCCTGGGGTCCTAGGGAAGCCAACAGTATCCAGCTTTTACATGAATGCTAGGTGTCCAAACTCAGGTCCTCAGTTTTCACGGCAAGCGCTTCACCCTCTGAGACACCTTGCTTCTGTCTCGGCCATCTCATGTTTGGTCCATAGGAAGTTTGGGTTGCTTGTAACTGGGGCATCCTTTCTATGCTCTCATTGAGACAGCATCTGTGGGCATGCTGTAATTTTACATTCTTTTTGCCGGAGGGTTCTGTGGCTGGGAGAGCAGCCCGTAATGACAGGCTCTCAAAGGGCCCGGCAGAAGACCAGAGGGCTCCGTTTCATGGGGATGAGCTAGAAAACGAGGGGAAGTCCTTGAAGAGGTTATTGTGCGCTAACCAGATTCCCCTGGGCGGAGGGGCAGTTGAAGCCGGACCCTGCCAGTTCTCTGTAAGAGAAAGTGTTTTGCCGGAAGTCAGAGAAGTGGGGGTTTGGGAAAGGGTGGGGCATAGAGCTCCATCTCGTGGAAGCGGCTCCCAAAGGGCAAGAGGCAGAGCTGGGGATGCACCGTAGAGTGAGCTCAGGTGGAGACAAGCAGAGGCCTCCGAGCCAGTGGCTCCGTGGGACCAGCTCTCCGCATTCTCACCCAGGAGCTCTTCAGAGACTCTGAGCTGCCCTTGGCAGGGAAGCCTGGGATCCTGACCCAAGGATCTTTCCACAGATATCAATTCCTCACATCTGTGCACACTCTTTAGTGGCTCTCCAGAGGTCAGTCTATAGTACTCAGAAGCACAAAGGGAAGCCAAGACCTCATCCTCAGCCATGGAAATCCTTCGTATGTTAGCTCCATCTTCTTCGGGAAAGACTATAACTGTGACAGTATTCCCAGATTGGAAGACATTTTTCCTTCTCTCTCTCCTTTCTGTTCCTTCCTTCCTTTTTTTTTTTTTTTTAACTAGATGTCACTCTGTAGCCCTGGCCCAGAGCTACCATGTAGACCATACTGGCCCCAAACTCATAGAGTTGTTGGATTCTGTTACTGGCCCTGTGGAATGTTAAGGCTTGAGTATAAATATCCCCACATGCTCAAGTGTTGAATGGATGGTCCCCAGCTGTCGGCATTATTTTGGGAGGGTCTACAAACTTTTAGGAAGTGGGCCCTAGTTGGAGGACAAAGGTCACTGAAGTGAGCCCTTGAAGGTTATATTTGGTCCCTGTATTCTCCTCTCTGTCCATCTCCTGTCCTCTGTGAGGTGAAGAATCTCCTCATACATGTCACGTTCTGCCCAAGGATAGGGCCTGAACTCTGAAATCAAGAGTGACTTGATCCCTCCTCCTTTTCAGTGGTGTCTCGTGGGCATTTTGCCATGGTACCAAGAAAGGTGACTAACAGGGAATTCTAGTTCTTCTCCTCATGATTTCTCTCAGCCGGTGACCCTTTCCTCAGCCCTCCACTTAGAGCAGTCTCCCTCGGTTCCTCTCCAGCTTCACTCACTGAAATCAGCTTACCCCTTCATGGTCCTTTTGTGCCTTGGACACTTACTTATGTGCCTGTTAGTTTGACTACTACATCCCTGGTAGCTCGAACCTTGGCATATCTGTGCCCACCTCTCTTGGTACCTAACACTAAGCTGGCATAGAGCAAGGGGCTCAATAATGGCCTATTTGACATGAAGCTTCTGGATGCATGTTGCGGTCAGGTGACAGGGCAGACACTATCAGTTATATGTACCATGCCTGATGGCCTCTTATGCCAGGTGCCCACTTGGTGTCAAGTGTCAGTACTGGAAGGCTCCCTGCTGTGCCCTCAAGATTTGGCGGCCCTTGCCTTTGGCGCTGGGAAGACCCAGTCCCTGCTGCGTTCCCAGAACCTTGACAAGCACACAATACGTGCTCCTTCAGACAAGCTCTTCAGCAGCTTACATTCCAATTGCCTTCTCCCCAGATGTGCAGCTGCCTTTTCTCAGGACGCTATAATAAATCCTGCTGTTGATGCAGCCTGCTCTCTGATGTGACTCCCTGTGCTCACCACATCCCCACCACGGTGCGTCCTTTTCTTGATGTTTCCACGGCTCTCTCTTCAGCTCCCTTTCCTTGTCAAATAAGTAGCTTGGCCCGAGCCTGGACAGAGCTCCTCCAGCTGGCCCTAAAAGCCTGATCTCTGAGGGACCTCAGCACCCCTTGGCCTTGTGTGTCGGGAGGAAGGGGAGAAAGCAAGGTCACCCCTTTTTCCTCATACATAACCTTCTCCCTGCCACTGCCCAGGCCCTTAGCTCTGGCAGTGTTTAGCCTGGGTACTTTGTGAATTTTCTAGTAAGATTGATCCAGACATTTCATTGAAGGGGAGCAAGTTCGTCCCAGAGGGATTTCCTCAGACTGAACACCACAGCCTAAGGATATCCCCAGCTAGAGGGAAGGGGAAGGAGGTGCTAGGGTGTATTGTTTTCTCTCTCAGAGATTCCTGGCCCTGCACAGATCTCTTCCTTCCTGGTTCTGACAACAGATCCTTCCCCTGCTCCCCACTGCCAGTAGCCCTGGGGTCCTGAGCTTCCCTTTGTGGCTGTCCTACAATCTAATGAAGGGTTTAGACTTTCCCACTTTCACAACTGAATTGAGCTTCCGGTTCTCCGAGAGGGGAAAACAGGTATCTCTGCTAACACAAGGCCATTTATCAACAAATGACATTTGGGGATGAGGGAGAGAGCAGGAACAGGCCCTGAGTCAGCACCACAGTGTCTCCAGGAGGGATCCTGCAACCGCCTTGAGACTCACCCGAGTGTGCCAAAGGTAAAACCTCAGCCAATTATGTGCAAAGATAAAACATCAGCCAATTAAAAATGTACTTATGTAACTGCTGCTTGCTTAACCAGTTATGTTCGAGATGACCTAACCCCTCCTGAAATCCCCTTAGATGTGCTTAAAAGGAGCCTGCATACTCCTCTCGGGGTCGCCTCCATTTTGTGTAGGTGAATGCCCCCCATATATGCTGGTATAATAATAAACACTCTTTGCTCTTGCATACTATTTGAGTCTGGGGTCTTCCTTCAGGGTTTTCTCAGACCTTGCTCTATATTCTAACCTGTTCTTATTGTAAGTCAGCCATGATATATATAAAATATATATAATATAATATAGCTTATATAATATAGCTCAGGGGTAGAGTCCTCACCTTGCATGTGCAAGGCCATGCAATTGATCCCCCCCCACACACACACATATACACATATATGAGAGGGAGAACACTACAGAATTATCTTAATTACAGGAGTATTTCTCATCTGTGGAGACTCTATTGGCATACGGAAGTGTCCTTTACTTGCAATGGGATCACATGGTGATGAAGCCATTTTTATGATAGGTTGGAAATATCCTGTGGTGGTTTGAAAGAAAATGGCCCCCAAAGGGAGTGGCACTAATGGGAGGTGTGGCCTTGCTGGAGTAGGTGTGGTCTCATTGGAGGAAGTGTGTCACTGTGGAAGCTGGCTTTGAGTTCTCATAGATGCTCAAGCCATACCCAGTGAGACATTCTACTTCTTATTGCCTGCATATCAACATGTAGCAGCTACCTCTCCAGTACTATGTCTGCCTGCTTACGCCTGCATGCAGCCATGTCCTGCCATGATGACAATGGACTAAACCTCTAAACTGTAAGCCAGCCCCGATGAAATGTTTTCTTTGTAAGAGTTGCTGTGGTCATGGTGTCTCTTACCAGCAATAGAAACCCTAACTTAGACAAATCCTAAAATGAAAATGCATCAGGTATGCTCCCATCTACCAAATGTCATTGCTTCAACAGGCTTCCAATAGCTGGAGAAAAAGACCAAATCCTGAGCCTATCTTGTCATGAAGTATTGAATATGGTGTTAATCAGCTTCATGTCCCTAACAAATACCTCAGACAATCAACTTACCAAGAAAAGTGATTGCTTAGGGGGTCACAATTTGGGAGGCTTCAGTCCAGGATTCATTGGTCTGTTGCTTTTATGCCTGTGGTGATAGGATAGCACACAGTGGCAAGACCACCTCACTCACCCTGCAAAGATCGAAAGAGAGAAAGAGGAAGGAGCTGGGGTTCTTCCTAGAGCCCTCCTCGAGTGTATCCACCCCAATGACCTTAAGACACCTTCCCCCATTAGACCCCACCTTTTAACTGTTCCATGACCTTCCCTTGAACACAGGGGCCTTTGGGGACAATTCAACTTATAGTAAATAACGGTAATTAACTCAATACCCTCCTGAGAGTAAAAGACAGAATGGCTGGGTGGGTATGCTTTTTGCACCATCATTAAGTTGAATAATCCTAAGTCACAACACCACAAACTGGGACAGGCTGCATAACTTGTATGTCAGTGTGATTCTTATTTTGTTTTTAAAAACACTGTCTGTGGTTCAGCCGAGCTACAATGGAAGAGAACACTGAGATGCAAGATGTCAGAGTAGCTGATGATAGCAATCATGAGCCCAAATCAAAAGAGCAATAACAGCAATGCCTAACAGAATTTTCCCAAGAGCCTGTCCTGAGAAAATCTCTCCCAGGGTCCTGGGGAAGACACGATGTTTGGTGTGTGGTATCTGAGGGAAAAGAATCTATGTACGCTAAACTCTTTTGTCTATTAACTTTATTTCTGTAAGACAAAATTCTGTCTATACAGCTTCAACTCCATCCTCACATTCAGCTCCTCTCTATATCTACTGCCCTGTCATAGTCCTAGCTAAGCTCCTGTGCTTTTGACCTCATCTCTGTCCTCTGTTCCTTCATCCTCCATCTTTCCTTCCTTAATCTTTACCCTTGGTTCTGAGAAACTCTGCCTTCTTCTCTTCTCTCTGGCCACACTGCTGTTCCTGGGCCAGGAGTTCCACTCCAGTCTTTAATGCACCTGGTTATGCAAAAAGCCCTATTGTTCTAAGTCAGTAGCTCTGCAATGCTACTAGGCTTGAAGGAAGGGGATGGTCTGAACTTCATTTGCACAAGAAACAAAGCTATGCATCTACAGCCTGCCTGTCTCCTAGACTTTGCAAGGGTGTTACCTAGTGGATCAGCAGGAGGTCTGAGAAGCTAAATTGTTGGTCATAAAGCCTAGTAGTATATGGGTGCACAAGAATTACATAGCAGAAGACTGCTGATATATACTAATGAGCTAAATAACATCAGTATTCCTTGATAAATGGCTTCCTCTTGAAGGGCACCTTGGTCATCAAGGTATAGCTTATTATATACAGCTGAATCTCTAAAATATATTCTTGCGGATCGCTGCAGATACCCACAGTGCCTTACCATGGGTTACCAGTAGGAGAGAGTGTGGTGTGGGGGAGACATAATCTTTCCGTTCATTTCTCCATGCTGTGGCACATCACCAAGGGCCAGGTGGGCCAGCTTAGACACTAGGAGCATCAGGCTGGTAAGGGGATCCCTAACCAAAGGCTAGGGCAGGCCTCTGTCATAGGGACAGGAGAGGGGAAGTCCTGGATTCTGAGTTAGTGTGAAGAGAACACTATCTAGTTTCCTGCACCTCCTCCTGAAAAGGGGCCCTCTGCGGACACCATGGGAAAGACTTGTGCCCATGATCTCAGGTCAAGACACCCAGGAATGTTAACTCCAGGTTGTAGTTGCAGTAGGTAAGGAGCTTGGGTCTCAGGGCCTGAGTCCTCCACAGTTAACTCTTTCTAGAGATGACTGTGCCCTGCTTGGGTCCCAAAGGCTGGGTGGAGGGCCACATTCCACATTGCCTGCCCTGCCAATCTTTGTCATTGTCTACGGAAGCCTTGAAGAGCCACACTCAGACTTTTCATCCGAAGCTGAACTTCTCATATATGTGCACACAAGTGAGGGAAGGGCATCTTAAGGGGGGTATGAAAGTGACTGTAATAATTGCATTTTTTTACTCCAGTATATCTAAAACATAGTCTCAGGCATGTAATGAGTATTTTAAAAATATCACAATATTAGAGAGTACTTTAAAAAAAATATTGCACTCTTGTGTGTGTGTGTGTGTGTGTGTGTGTGTGTGTATGTGCCACAGTGGGTGTGTGGTAGGACAACTTGTGGGAGTCAGGAGTCAGTTCTCTCCTTCCACCAAGGGGTCTTGGGGATGGAACTCAGGCTGTCAGGCTTGGTGGTAAGTGTCCTTACCTGCTGAACCATCTGGCCAGCCCCACACTCTTTTGTAGTCGATCTTCAAAGTCCACCATGCAGTTTCCCTCTGCAGCATCTCAGGCCATATTAACTACATCTCAGATGCTCCAGAACAAGAGGCCAGGGGCTCCCCCATCACACAGCACAGTGCTAGGTGACAGGCTTATGGAGTTTTAAAATACATGCTTTACTCTTTTTACAAATGTGCTTTACGCCTTGCTTAAAAAAGCTGCGTGCTACAAGTGCTGTCGTATCTAAGTTTTGTTTATCTTCCACTTTATGGTAGTAGAATTTCCTGTGGAAAATTCCAGCTAGGTGTGGTAAGTGCTATACACAAGCCTTTAATCGCAACTGACACAGCTTGGGTTACGCGTAGTGGGATCCTGTCACCAAAACTCAATCACTCCATCAGTCAGTCAAGCCAGCCTTCTCTGCAGTGGCTTCCGAAAGGGAAAAGGGCTATCTCAATCTAGTGAGTGAGCCCAGGCAACCTTAACTGGAAAATTTACCCTTGGTGTAGCCTGGGAACCTCAGGGAGGCTCGGCAGTGCTGAGGACACTCCTTCTCTCTGCCTGTGGCGGCTCCCTGCAAAGCTCTGAGCCAACAGACCAAAGAGGTTCTGCCAAGGAGCGGGGGAGTTGACCAGGGGGGGGGGGGGGGGACACACAGGAATGGACGGGGCATGACAGGATATGGGACCTGAGACCTGATGAGACAGCTTGCTGGTCTTCACTCAGATACATGCTGCTCATTCTAAGCAACTCTACATATTGCCCAGGGAATAAATGTGACACTAAGTTTCAGTTTCAGAAAGTGAAGGACTCCAGGAAGCTGGCCAGTTCTGCCTTGCCTCGAAAGTGGTTAGGGCGTACTGTTGTTCTTTGAAATAGTAAAAAAATAAAAACAATGTAGTAATTCATTCCCAGTCTCAGACTTCTAGCCAGTATCTGCTGGCCACTGAGTTGGCTGGCTGGCTGGCTGGATAGTTGGCTGGTGTGGAAACATCTGCCTTGAGAGGGTAGCAGAGAATTTACCCTAACTGGCAACCTTTAGGACACCAGGATGCCTTCCCCTGGACCTGTCTGTGCGACCTTTCACTAGACACTTCCCTACTTGGCACATTACACATCCCAACACACAGGACATCGAACGAGAGCCACACTTGGATCTCTAAGATGAACTGCAGTGACAGCATTTTAAGAGCTTTTGTCTCTGCAGGAAGCATTTAAAAGCTAGACAGTCCACAGATGAACTTGGAAGTGATTTCCAAGCCTGGTTTCTGGGACAGCTGAGGCCAGAAGACTAAGACAACCTGCATTCATCATTAAGACCATCACTGAGTGGAAAAGAACCTCCCAGAGCCGAGGATCTGAGTAGGCAGGATTCATCCAGAACCACCTGGGCAGACAGCACCAGCAGACACAATACTGCTGATTTTTGTGTCCACTGGGAAAAGTCCTTTTTGTCTGAGGCAATGTTTTCCCCAGCTCCAGGGGGCTGCGTCCACTTCCTAAGAAGATTTTCCTGTTTTGTGCAGCTGTGGTCTGGCATTTGAGATGCTAAATGTTTTTAAGCTGGAACTCCTGAAAGGCCTCCATGGCCCATGGCTGGTGAGTGAAAGCCATGAACTCTGCCCAGCAAACCACAGGAAGTGCTCTCTTCTCCAATAGGCGATTGTTGTATGGAATGCATGCAATTACAAAGTGCCAGAGCTGTAAGGTGCACAGAAAGCCTGCCCACTTTTTTCATTCAATAGCGGGGGGGAAACTGAGGCCCCGAGAAAGAGAGATCCTGGCCACAGGCCACAAAGCCGATTGAAACACAAGACCCCTCTCCTGATGCTTGGCATAGATCCTCTCCCTCCCCACTTCCCCCAGCCCCATGGCTATCTACTACGAGGAGGTGGGCAGTGAGGTGATACGGGCAGCCAATGGAACTCCTATGAATGTTCTAACAAGATTCAGCTTTACTCTCCCCCTCTCCGTTCCCTGCCACCTCTTTCCTGATGACTCCAGCGTGGCGTTTGGCTTTTCAGTGCTGGTTAGAGATGGAACACACGGACGAGAGTGTCATTCAACAGAGGTCACTAAGAGCCTTCCACAGGGAGCGTGAGCGATGAGCCAGTGTGGTTGGCTGCATCCGGGGAGCCTCACCTTCACTGATCGCCTCAGTCCAAAACTGAGGTGCAGGTCATGGAGCACAGGAAGAGTAGTACACTACGAATGCCGGGCTGTGTCAGACATGGAAGGAGATGATTGGCAGGTGGAAATCTACCTGTGCAAAGGCAACACTTGGATTTTGCTAATTGGGCAAAAGAATTAAACTCAGTCTTTAGTGTGTGGTTAACTGTTTATACTTAAAGACTCTAAGATAAGGACTGGGGGGCGGGGATAGACTCCCCAGGATTCAGCTTTGCTGATGCTTGCACCTAATTTGTTCTGGAACCCAGTGTACCCTGCCTGTTGGAGTCTCCTGGCTTACAGCACAAAAGCATCTGCCTCCGTTGGTCACAGACCCTGGAGAGGGAGAGCTGGCATGACCACACATCTAGGCCTCCACTTTCGTCACACTAGGGAACCATGACAGGCCTGGGGCTTCCCTTTCCACCCGGAGGCTGGGAGGGAGCTTGGTAAAAGTCAAAGGTAATCTTCTGGGTGTCTTTGTAAAGAAGGTCCTGCAGGACATGTCACATGCCTAGGCCAGTTAGGCCTATCCTCACACTGTCATTTGTTTGCAAAGGAGGTGCTGTTCAAGCCTTAAATGTCAGGTTCTAGACCATGTGGAATTGGGTAGTCCTGTGTGCAAGCCAGCCCACTAAGATGTGGCTTCCTCAGAGCAGGCAGATGCTGTACTAGGGGAATCAGCCCCAGGGAAATGTCCACTGGATGCAGAAGACTGTCTGAGTTCAGTCTATGAATTTAATGCATCTCATTCCTCAGGGAAATTCCTAACTCTTTAGCCTGATGTATTCAAAAGATGACCATTCTTTAAACCCACAATTAGACCTAAGCTTGATTCCCAAGTACCAATCCTTCCTCTGGCAGCACTTTCCATATCCACCCCAGAGCCCCCTCTTCTGTGAGCTAATCCCTCTCCTGGCTTCTGTCAGTTAATGGCCTTCTCATCCCCTGAGGCACCAGATGCTTAATGATGTCCTCTAAGGAGAAGGAATCTCCCTTAGCTGTCCTCTAAGTTTTGAAAAGTGTTTGTCCCCTTCATAATGTTGGGAAAAAAAAAAAAAAAACACAAATTAAGTTCTAATGCAGCCAGTGAGCTAATGGGCCAGTCTTTCCCAGGGAAGAAACAAAGATTCCAGCCATTTGTAGCGCCTGGAAATCCTGCTGAGCAGTGATCAGGCCCGGCCTTGGCTAACTATTAACGAGCTCAGAACTGCCTGCTCAGTGACTGTCCTTTGTGCCTTTCCTCTGCTACCTGAAGTGTCTTCCCCACTCTGCCTCAGACATACTGAGCCAGAAATTCCTCTCCCTGGCAAGCGATGGTGACTTGAACCTCTAGTCATAATTCACCTTGCAATTCAAGGCAACATAAATCTGTGTTACAGGGCTTATTAAGAGCTGGTATTCCAGAAGCACAAAGGCATTTTCAGCACAGGCCAGTGAAAGTGTAAGACCTCTTCTTCTTCTTCTTTTTTTTAATTGTCTCTCATCCTTTCTGCTCACAAACTGGTTATTATTGAATATTATTGGGCTTTCTGGTCAAAAAGCATGTAGTCAGTTCCCGCTCAGTACTTCCACACTTTCGATTGCCCTAGATGAAATATACATCCAGTAATGAGCTAGTTTGGGAAGTGGCTTGTCCTCCATACCTTAGATAACTGCACTGTGATTTGGGCTTTGTTCCTCTCCCTGTACAGGGCTGAGAGCTGACAAAACCAGCCAGGCAATTCTGACTGTCTTCCCCTCCACTAAATTAACACACTCTCAGGCATCATTCAGAACAATGCTTCTGGATCCCGGCTGCAATTAGAATCAGCAGGGAGCTTTAAAAAAAAAAATCAATGCCCAGGCCCCACTCCAAATCAATTAAAATAGATTTTTGAGGCGTGGGCCTCTGGCATGGGAATTTTCATAAAGCGGCTGTGATTTTTATCAATGTGCAGCCCTAGATGGGAACCACTGGTTTAAACATAACCCAAATTAATGATTATAGGTTTTGCTTGCATATGGAATGTTAATTTAATATTTGTATAAAACTTATGATAGTCATGCTTTGAGTCCATAAAGCCAACAGGAAGCTAGATTTATGTAGTGCAACTAAGTTGCACACAGAAAGAACAAAAGTAGAGACATTAATTCCAGCGCTGCCTGGGTTAGCTAGACCTTTGGAGATCTGAGAGCAGAAAGAGAGGCAATCTAATCAGAGCAAGTAAGTTGACACAAGCTGTTCTCTCTTGCACAAATTCCTAACAGCCAAAGGCTGTGAATGCTGCAGATGGCCCCTTCCTTCTTCTGCCTCTCCACGGAGGCAGAACTGCATTGAAGCCAGTAGTCTAACTGCAGGAAGGAGGGGACAAGTGAGATTAGACACGGGACACAACCTACTCACCATGATGTAGGGACCACTGCAGCCTGCAGCAGCATCTTGAGAGCTGTGTGGCAACTGAGAGTGTCCATCTCAAGGACGCTGTCCCACACACCATCCCCTCCTGGATGCACTCAGGCTATCCTATGGGCAATTGTTTATTGGTCATATCTATGTTCCAGAAAAGATACCCTGACCATCAGGGTCTATAGCTTTTCTAAATTTGTTTGCCAAGTTCATGTGCCCCTAAATGATGTTTCTCACAGAGAAGGTGTAGTGGTATTTGCTCAGCCCATGACCTTGGGCTATAGGGCCCAAAGGAGGCGGTGCTTCCTGCCGTTGTATTTGACCTCTTATAAGGAGTTGGGGAGGGGTCACATGGGTCCTTTTTTTCTTTCTTTTTTTTTTTATCCTGGTGCGATCAGACACGTGATGGCCTGGGAATTGAACCCCAGGTCCATCTGGAACATCAGTCAGTGCTCTTAACCACTGAGCCACCTCTCTCCTCTTGAGGACTTAAAACATCTTCATTGCTTTAAAAGAATGGGGAAACTATTAGCTTCAAATGATTACATTTATAGAAAATGGACCCGGTGCCTTTGAAAGCTTAATGCTTTATGTTTGTCTGGAAAGCAGATTTCTCTGTAGGGTTTTGGCAAGCTGAGGTTGCTGACAAACATTGCTGAATGTCATTGTCACTGGTTCTACACCCAGTCAAACCTACCTGGGAGGCCAGGGTGGGAACAAGACACCATGAACCTCATGGAGAACTATCCTGTGGGTTATGAGGAAGACATGTTCGTGTCTGTGGAGACCTTCATGAAAAGAACTGAACACAGGATATGGTGGTCTCTCTGGAACCTTCTTCCTGTTAGTTCTTGACTTCCTCTAAGAATGAAATGAGCGCACAGAAAAGGACGAACAAGCAAGGAGAATTTTTATTACATTTTGTTTATTTATTTAGCATATATATATATATTGTTTATTTATTTAGTGTGTATATATATACATATACATATACATATACATACGTATCAGTGTGAGTGTATGTATGCCATGGCATCCATTTGTAGGTCAAAGAACAATTTACAGGAGTCAGTTCTCTCTCTACCATGTAAGTCCCAGGGCTTGAACTCAGTTCCCCAGCCTAGCAGCATGTGCTTTCCCCGATAAGCCTTCTAGTGGCTCATAAAGGACTTTCATATACCACATTTGAGTGATAACTCTGAATGCCCAGTAGCAGCAGAATGCCAGCTAGGAGGAGATGTCAGCAGGTTCTCAGCTGTGAGCTCTCAGTGTCTGTGGGACGCCAACCAAAGGCAGCCTCCAAAGGAGTCTAGAAAGAACAGGTTGCCTGGCAGGGTGGCAGTGGCACATGCCTCTAATCCCAGCAGACGCAGGTGGATCTCTGTGAGTTCGAGGTCATCCTGGTCTATAAAGTGAGTTCCAAGACAGTTAGGATTGTTACACAGAGAAACCCTGTCTCAAAAAACACAGAAGAAAAAAGAAAGAACAGAACAGAGCAAATCGCCAAAGAGAGTGAAAAGTAACAGAGGCAGAAATGATGGGCCTGGTGGGCTGTCTCAGTGGACTTGCCTGAGGCAGGATCAAGTGCTCCTGCTGGAGTCACATCTGTTGTTGACTCTTCCTCTGATGAGCAGGTCTGGTGAGTGGAGGGAATCTCTTGCTGGGGCTCTAGTCCAAGGCCCAGGGACTGTTTATGTAGGCCCAGATGGGGTCTGATTGGCTGAGCATATGTATGCAAATGAGATAAAGAATAAAGACCAATCAACAGAGAGCTGCCAAACTCAGGAGAGTTCTCAATCAGACTGACTGCTCCATCCCCTTCTCCCCACTCCCTCCAAGCTGCAGAGAAGTGGGAAAGGTAAAACCCTCGAGTATATTTACATTCACTCCTGCGTCCAGCCCCGATTTAGAGCGGTGGTGTGGGGTGTCTTCTGCTTCTATCATCACCCTTATTTAGCGTAAGATAGTAAGAGCACCTCATTCCCTGTTGGGAGTAGAAACGGAATAACCTAGATGCCAGCCTATGAACCTTGCATTCAAATCTAGCCCTCCTTGACTTTGAAATCCCACCATCTATACACCAAGCCAGATCCAGTCTGGGGTAAGCGCCTGCTGAAGTGAAGATCCCAGGTGAGCTCTTCATCTGTGCATATTTACGGTGATGTCACGGCATGTGACTGATGCTGCTCAAACTGAGGAGAGGCCATGAGTCCATTTAGTGTAGACTCTAGTGTCAGCCAGTTCTAGGCAGAGCATCTAACCTTACAGAGAAATGACCTGCTCCAGATCATGCTGGTGAACGACAGAGACAGACAGAAAACTCGGAAGCCCTCCCTCCCCAGTTAATATTCTTTGTTTGTTTGTTTGTTTTTCGAGACAGGGTTTCTCTGTGTAGCTTTGGCGCCTGTCCTGGAACTCACTCTGTAGACCAGGCTGGCCTCGAACTCACAGAGATCCGCCTGGCTCTGCCTCCTGAGTGCTGGGACTAAAGGTGTACGCCGCCACCACCCAGCCTCATTCAACATTCTTTACATCACACTCTTCCTACCGCTCTCTGTTGCCATAATTTAGTGAGAACTAGAGTGTGCACATAATTTACTCAACATACTCTTTTCCCAGAGGAGGAGGGTACTCGAGGAAGTTTGTATTAGTCAGGTTAACCGACCGAAGAATCCATGTATCAAACAGGGCTTTATTAGTTTGGCTTACAGGATTCTGTTTGGCTGGTCCAATGGTGCCTGACTCATGCTGGAGGGAGGCGGAAACCTTGTAGTTGTCCAGTCCATGGGACTGGATGTCTCAGCAGTTTTAATACGACACTAAAGTGTGGTGGTATTGTGTTCCCCGAAATATTGTGCAGCCTAATAAACTTATCTGGGGGTCAGAGACAGAACAGCCACAATATTAAACATAGAGGTTAGGCAGTGGTAGCACACGCCTTTAATCCCAGGAAGAGAGCCTTTAATCCCAGGGAGTGATGGCAGAAACCAGAAAGATATATAAGGCGTGGAGACCAGAAACCAGAAGCATTTGGCTGGTTAAGCATTCAGGCTTTTGAGCAGCACAGTTCAGCTGAGAGGCATCCAGTCTGAGGAAACAGGATCAGCTGAGGAACTGTCGAGGTGAGAAAGCTGTGGTTTGTTCTGCTTCTCTGATCTTCCAGGATTCCTGGAGCACTGCCTGTCGTCAGCCCCGTTTGGAACCCCGTTGAAGTGGTTCTGACATTGGTGAGGGAATTCCACAGCAACAGAGTAGGTGGACTGGCCACTGAGGGTGGAGGCAAGCAGGCAAAAGGCGAAGTTTCCTTCTTTTGTGTCCTGTGTGGGCCGCCATAGAAGGCGCCATGGAGATTTAGGGTGAGACTTGTTGCTTCAAATAACTTGGTCAAGAAAATTCCTCACAGTAGTGCCCAGGAGCTTGGATTTTAGTTGATGCCAGCTGCAGTCAAGTTGCCAACCAAGATTCTCGCAACCACAAAGTAATACCATGGTTTAGAATGTGCAGGTGGACAATCTAGGGTTTATATTGGACTGAAGTCAATGAAGTCAAGAATCAGGGGTGGAATCGGCTCAGAGAGACCCTTCGCTCCGGACAGGGGGAGCAGCGAGTCATCCCACAGCGACAGGGACAGTCTACAAAGAACCCAGAGATGGGCAGCACCTCAAGAGAAACCCAGAGCCCTGAGTTTGTAGTGAAACAATCCTGAAAAGGAAGACAGAACCAGCCAGAGAGTTAGTCCTTCTTAACTGCTCTTTTTCCAGACACAGGCAGAAGCGAGAGGACTTTCTAGCCCAGAACCCCCAGCAAGAAAAGTCTGCTCAGTTGATTCACTTGCCACACATGAAGGGCCTCTACTGTTTTATGGGGGAAGAAATCCAGTGGTCAGAAAGAAACTGCAATCCTGTTCATTCCCAGGTCAACCTAGTGCCATAGCAGAGGAGATGGTTTCCCAGGTGCCAAGCATGGGGCAGAGTTCCCAGGGCCACTGGCAGGATATGCTGCTCTCTCTTCCCCCACCTTTAGGAAAAACATTAGAGAATAAGCAGAACTTGGCTCTTGAATGGGTTTGTTTCCTTCATCACTGTAACCTGGGCACCTCTCAAGCCTGGGGTTTGGTGTCTGATGATGGTCCTGACTTTGGAGGATGCCAAAAAGAGCTGCCTGCTCACAGCCCAAGCCAGGTTTCCCTCCAGTCTGAGTCAAAGGAAAGACAGGGTGGGCTGAGAATGTAATGGGTTGGAGGCCACAGCCCTCTGCTCACCATAGGAGCCAGAGTCATGTTTAAGGTGAAAGGGGATTCTGATTGTGTCAAAACAGGAGCAAGCTGGAGGTCCCAGAGAGGGAGCACGGAGAGCTATTATGCATTAAACTGCAACCCCTCCTGGGCACAGACTCTAGGCAGTCTTGCTGCAGGCCAGTCTCGCCAGGGATGTCCTCATTGAGGTTCTTCCTCACCCCTCACGAGAAGACAACAGACTGCCATACAGAGGCCAGGACAGAAAACCAGGCCTCTAGTTGCTTCCTTAGGGCCCATCATAGTTCGAGGCAAAGCTCTTCTCCTCCAGACACTCACTGTCCCCCCCCCCCCCCCCCAGCCCCCCGTGTCCTAGCTGGGGCACACACTTTACCATGAAAGAGAGGCTTCCTGCTCCAGAACTGTCAGGTGCAGACTCACACCACGCTCAGAGCCCACAGAAGGAGCTCTGAGGATGGGAAGCACCAAGCACAAGCAGAACACCACCCCTGCTAAGAGCAGGCACTCAGAAACTGCTTTTCCTAAGAAGCCCTGACTGCTCGTGTGGGCCCACCAGGAAACTGAATGCAGGCTAAAAAGCTGGCATCTCTCCTTCATTTTATGTCTGTCTCCAGCTTTGGGTCAGATCCCCACTGAGTTCTACACAGCACTCTATTAGTCACTTACGGAGTGTCTGCCTAGAAATTTCTGATACAAGGATGATTAGCTAAATTTACCTGGTCTATCTCATCCTCCTTTCAAGGCTGGAAGTGCAGACTAATGAGTAAATAAGCTATTTCACTGTTTTTTGTTTTTTGGGTTGTTTTTTTTTTTTACAGCATTCTGTCCCAGACCCCTGAAAAAGCACTCTTGAGTCTCTAGTCATTGTCCTGAACCTTGGATTCCAGGAACAGTGAAGCCCATGATGATGTCACCTCCCAAATAGGAGCAAATTACCCCATGTTTGCATTTCCCCCTCCCCCCACCGAGCAGGAGCAATCATGTAAGGTTGAGATAATGACCATCCAAATCTCAATTTGACCAACATTACTCTGCCCCCTGTCCCAATCTTTTCTCTGTTTAAAACGGACACTCATGCTGGGTGGTAATGCATGTCTTTGATACTGGCACTTTGAAGGCAGAGGCAATCGGATCTCTGTGAGTTTGAGGCCAGAACGGTCTACAGAGTGAGTTCCAGGACAGCCAGAGGTATTACACAGAGAAACTCTGTCTCAAAAAACGAAAAAACAACAAACAAACCAAAACAAAACCCCTGACATTCATGTCGTTGTCCCCGAAGATAGATAGGCTGAACTGCTTGATTTCTGTCTTTGAGACATGGCCATACTTATTCAAACCCCATTACTTTTCTATTTGATTCTCCCTGGTCCACTCCCTCACATTCTATACCCACAACCCACCCCTAACTCTCTGACCTGGGACTCTGGTTACAGTCTCAGAGAGATACACCCTCCTCCCCACAGCCAAATGTTGAAATGAGGCTGTCCTCCACATTATATAAAACAATGTTTTTTTCAAATCTGCCTTGCCCTCAGAGACTCCATCTTCAAGTATTTGACTTCATTGAGGATGGAGGTGACTCAGCACCTTGGTGGATATAAACAACACCACCCGTCTGGTGCCGCCCACGAGGCACAAGCTGATGAATTGCTTAGTCCTGGAAGCAGAAAGGGCGCCATCCTGTCAATTTATTAAGATAAATTGGGATCATAGGGGCACATTGATTCTTGAAATCAGATCAGGTAAACTAGGATTGCCCAAGAGTTATTAAGCACACCACACTGAGGAAACAGTGTGGCTCTCTCACCTGGACCCCATAAAGAGGAGGAAGCCTAACATCGAGGTGCCGATAGGCCCACCCACCTGTCAAAGGCTGCAGCCAAGAACTCCTGAATGTCCCAGGGATCAGTGTGTATCAGCCCCTGCTGTTGAAGTGACCCACTCGAATCACTGTCCATCTGTCTGTCTGTTCACTTGCCTGGCCATGGTCCTGTCTTTCGCCTCTCCAGCCTGCACCCTCAACAGCCCTCCAGCCTGGGTCTGTCGGCTTCCTGGCACGGAGGCTCTCTCGACATCCGTTTTGGACTTCTGCTTCTCAGAACTCCCAGACCTCTCTTGAGGCCTTTTAAACCTTTCTGTGGCCAGCAAGATGGCTAGGTAGGCTAAGGAATTTGCTAGCCAGACTGTCTGTCCTGAGTAAAACCCCCAGGATCCATAAGATAGAAAAAGAGAACCCACTCTTGCAAGTTGTCCTCTGACATACACACACACACACACACACACACACACACACACACACACACACAAAGACACACATGCACACAAAATAAATGAATACATAAATGTTTTTTTTTAAATATTGGAATTAAAAACAAAAAACAAAAAACAAAAAAACAAAAACAAAAAAACACCGTATGTTTCCCGCAGCCAGGAAATCAGGCTACCTTGGAACTGCTGGCACAGAATTGCTGTACTTTGTGAATTCATTGTTATTTAATAAATTCAAACTTTGTGGAAAGATCCAAGTGTGCTCATCTGCGTTTTTTGACAGCACACTCACACTACCAAGGAATCGGTAGGAAAGACTCATTCTGTTCTGAACACACCCTGGGGTGGAGAGAAATCATTCACTCCACGCTGTGGTGTTCTGCTCTAACGGCCTCCCAGAGCCTTTGATGAGAGTATGAAGTTAGTCAACAAGGACATTGTGAGCATCTGTCTGTGTGTCATAGGCAAGCCCCCAGGAGGAAGGCAGATACAGTCCCACATTCTCACAAGTGGAGCCTCAGAGAAAATCACAGTAAACCAAGGGTACAAGTGTTCCAAACATTGTGAAAGGTGAACTGAGGAGTATGGGGATTTCTAACGTAGCCTGGAGGGCCAAGGAGACTTCCTTAAGGAAGCCCTGTGCATCTAGAACCCAAGGACACAAGGAATTTAGACAAATGTAGGAAGTGGCAGAGGGGGCTGGGAATTGTCCCTCACTACCTAGCTCTTCTTCCTTAGCCACAGGATTGATTGATTGATTGATGGTTGATTATTTGGTTTTTCAAGACAGGGTTTCTCTGTGTAGCCATGGCTGTCCTGGAACTCACTCTGTAGACCAGGCTGACCTTGAACTCAGAGATATGCCTTTCTCTACCTCCTGAGTGCTGAGATTAAAGGTGTGCTCCACCACTGCTTGGTTTAGTCATAGTATTTTTAAGTGAGTATGTGGCCTTCTAGAAAATGGCTACATTTCCCAGCCTCTCTTACAGCTAGATATGTTCATGTGACCACATTCTGGCCAACTGGAAGTAAGAAGAGGTGGTGTATAAACATCTAGGTCATGGGTTGGGTCTCACTATTCCTTGATCCTTCTGCTAGAGGGAGCATGGTCATGATAGAAAGCCATCTTGAAATGTGAAAAAAAGATACTCTTGCCAAAGACTGGTCCTCTGGTGACTTTCTAGACCTGAGCTGCCACACTAGCTTATTATAAGACAGAAGTGAATACCTGTCTCACTTAAGCTATTTTGTTTGGTATCCCTGTTATGGCAATAAAGCAATATCCTAACAAATAATGTCCTGAGGGAATAGCAGTGTCTGGGGTATCTCAGCTCCATGTGATCTTCCCAAGAATGCAGTAAGGAGGAGTCCGTTATCATCAGTCGGTGTCACAGAAACTATGGCTGAGAAAGATCATCGCCTTGCCTAAGGTAAGGCGTGAAGCCAGGAACCCAGACCTCAGATCTTCATTTCAACTGTTCTCGGCTTTGTTTACTTCGTTGGATTTCGAAACACCCAGGGTATTGGTGAGATATACCTCTGGTATCTGTGACCATGTTTTCAGAGAAGATCATTGAGGGCATAAGACCTCTGAATGTGGATGGTGCCGAACAGGATGTGAGCGGCTCTGCTGTGTCTGGCCCTTTCTGCCACGATTAACTGAGCCATCTAAATCCATGAACCAAAGTAAACCGTTCTCTTTTACGTTCTTGATGTCATATTTTCTCACAGTGGTGCAAAAGCCTGACTAATAATCCAGCCAGGTTCAAGGGATGCCCACCATGCTTCTCTTCCTTCCTCTATCTCAATTGCTTTTGCTATTTCTTCCATTTAAGATGAGTTTTTGCCAGATGATGGTAGTGAACACCTTTAATCCCAGCACTCAGGAGGCAGAGACAGGTGGATCTCTGAGTTCAAGGACAGTCTGGTCTACAGAGTGAGTTCCAGGACAGCCAGGGCTATGCAGGAAACCACTATCTCAAACAAACAAACAAAAAAAACCACCAAAAACTTAATAATAAGTCTCTGTGTGGTTATTTGGGAACTGGTTGGCGGGACAGAAAAATCCTCCTACAAAGAAGAGTTTTCACCAAATGACACACATTCCGTACTTCATCACCTGCTCCCAGCCTGGTCCTCCCAATGGTTCATGGTCTTGATGGCACAGGCCCTGAGCAGCCCCAGCAATAGGTATATACATCTATACACAGTGGCCATCTAGGGTCAAGGATGTAGGACTACAGACACTTTTCTCACAGAAGATCTTTCATTCTGTTCTAAAGGAGAGCATTTGAATCATCCCTTTCCCCCATCGCCGGCTTAACCTGACCCTCCCACGTGTAAAGAACCTAGGAATTCTTGACAACACCAGCACTCGGAGAGCTCAGGAGATCCTCAGCTGAATCATTAGTGCTGTCTAGACGTCTTAGCAGCCCAGCTCCCTTGGGCTCTCCCCGGGACTCTGTATCAGAACAATGCTGCTATTTCATCTTTTCTCAGCCCTCTGACTGATTGCTTGGGGAATTGTGAGCTAAACCCTGTTTGTAAGACTCCAGCGTTGCCATTCTCCCACCAAGGCTCTCTTTGGGTTATGAATCATTTCTGAGGTATAGCGTTTGAATAATTCAGGTCTTAAAATATTGATTTTTATTCCTCACAGCCGGGAGACAGCTTTACACATGCCTTGGGCTTGAGTGGGCATCATGTGTCTCCGACGCTTGGAACTTGCAAAGACTTGGAAGGGCCTTGTGTCTGCAGAAGACAGGCACAGACAGGGAGACAAGGGTGCCGATCCAAACGGTTCTCATGGCATTCTACAGCTTTATGTTAGACCTGGGAAATAGAGGTAGGGTAAAGAGGCGTGCACAAACATCATCCCAACAAGCAAGGTTACAAAGTTCAGGCAACTCTCATTGAAGCTTTCTCCTTTCATCCAGGAATTTCTGTCTGTGGCCTTGTTGCTACCAAAGGGACGCCTGAAGGCCATGCTCACTCCTCTCTCAGTACTTCTGATGCTTCTGATTTCTGTTCTCATGAGTTACATACATCAGCTCTTGGAGAGAACTCCTAGGTTCTCATTTCTTTTAAGACATGAAACTATCCAGAGAACTCTTGGACCCGAGACTCTTTCTACTTCCTACCCACTTCCTGTGTCCCTCTGCTCCTGGATTTCTCAGCCCAATGCTATTCCTTAAGCTTCTGACCCACATGTCCATGTTGCTTGTAGATCTCTAAGTCTAGATGTCTCCCAGGCTCCTCCATGTCTCCATGCCCCCACAGAATTCACTAACTCCCAACCTATTTCTTTTCCTTCCTTTCTTTTTCAGATTTTTGAGACAGAGTTTCTCTGTGTGGCCCTGGCTGACTGGAACTCTCTCTGTACTCAGAGATCTGCTTGGCCCTGCCTCCCAGATGCTGGGATTAGGGTGTGAACCACTATCACTGGGCTTCCAGTCTTTTTTGTTTATCTATCTCCCTTGGATGATGACATCTCCAGCCACCCACATCCAAAGCTGGAGAGTCAGAGTAGTGTGACACACTGTCCAGTGACTTTTAAGTCATTCTCCCCTCCATTTACTTTTTAAGTATGTTCCAAATAGTCTCCTAATGGAGCTGTCCTTCACAGTTCTTGTTCCTCCAACTCATTTCCTACACGGCTACAAAAGTAGTTATTAGAGTTTAGATCTGGAGTGTTCTGCAAAGACCATTTATTAGAGGCTTAGTTCCCAGCTTGGCATTGTTGGAAAGTGATAGAACCTTTAGGAGGAGGGGCCTCCCTCAAATGGTAATGGCACCTTCGCCCCTCCTTTTTTCTTTTTAGATGAGGTTTCTCTGTGTAGCCCTGGCTGTCCTGGAACTCTCTCTGTAGCCCAGGCTGGCCTCAAATTCACGGAAATTTGCCTGGCTCTGCCTCCCGAGTGCTGGGATTAAAGGCATGTGCCACCACTGCCCAGCCCCTCCTTTTTCTTTTTTCTTCTATGCCACACACTGGCACTGTCATATACTACCTTGCCACATGCTCAAAATCATGGGGCCCAGGAATGACAGACTGGAACCTCTAAAACTTTAAGCCCAGTGGAACTGTTTCTCTCGGGTCTCTGTTATAATGGAAAGCTGACTAACACAATAATCTTCTAAACTAGAAATCCAGTCATTTGGAGATTTTATAGTTTTTTTCAATGGATCTGTCATCCTTAAAGTCTAATTCTTTAGCTGCCATGTAAAGCCCTTTCTGGCCTTGCTCTGTCTACACCCTAGTTCCCACTTCCTTCTCTCTCCAGATATTATACAGTCAATACCAAGGACCCTTGTGGGTCACACAGTTCTCAGGTTCTCAAGTCTCTATATTAAATGGGGTCGTATTGCATATAACATACATATATTCTTCCTTATTTATTTACTTATTTTCCAATGTCTGACTATATTACCTAATTTGGCTTTGAGTTCTGAGCTCAAGCAACCCTCTTGCCTCAGCTTCCCAAGTACTTAGGACTACAGGGACGTTCTGTTACACCCCGCTCTGTGGTAAGCCGTGTCTAACTTCCTTATAACACCTATTACACTGTGTTATGCAAATGATTGTTCTGTTGAATTGGAAGAAAAAAGCCTGTGTATGTTCAGTTGCAGATCAAGTTTTCTTCCTGATTATTTTGAAAGTTCAGTTGTTGGTGCTTTTGAATACAGAACTCTGCAGACAGGACTATGTCCCTAAACTGCTGCGTTCCCACACCTCTGGGCTTTGCCACATTGCCCTTTCTGCCCAGAATATCCTTACCTGCACAGTTCCCTCTCTCCTCCTCCAGGAGGTTTCCCTGAATTCCTTGTCCTTCACAGCACTCAGAGCACACTGTGACTTGTGAAGTCTCTGCTATCCTACATAGGATCAACTGTATCTTGTTTGTCTTGCTGTGATGTCTGGCAATACACCTGATGCAGCATGGGTGCTTGTTAAGTGTGTGCTGACACTTGACAGAGTAGTGAGACTCTGTGGAACGTTCAGATGGCTTTCTCCCAATGCTGCTGCTCACGTCTATTTTCTCAGGGTTTGGTATTGGTAAAACTTAGGGAATGATAGGTTTTGGTGTTGTTTGTTTAGTTGTTTGTTTGGTTGGTTGGTTGTTTTTTTTCAAGACAGGGGTTCTCAGTATACCATCCCTGGCTGTCCTGGAACTCATGCTGTAGATCAGGCTGGCCTCAAACTTGCAGAGATCCACCTGCCTCTGCCTCCCGCACCCCCCATGGGATTAAAGGTGTGTACCACCACTGCCCAGTGGAAAGAATAATTTTAAACCGAGAAGTGAGGGTATAATTCAAGCAGGGCACATTCTTAGTCCTCTGTTCAATACCTAGGACCCAAAGAGGAAAGGAAAGAAAAAAAAATTTTATACCAATAAAAGCAGTTCTCTTTTCATTTTTTTAATTTATTTTTATTTTTTTTTACAAAATTACTTTATTTTTAAAGTGATGTATAGGGGTGTTGGCAGGAGGCTATGTGCACATGAGTGCTGGTGCCCTGAGAGGCCAGAGATGCTAGGTCCCTCTGGAGCTGGAGTTACAGGCAGTTGTGTGTGCTAGGAACCAAACTCAGGTCCTCTGGAAGAGCAGTGCACCATCTTAGCCGCCGAGCCCTGTCTCCAGCCCATCTCCTACGATGTTCAAGGGGAGATAGTCATCCATTGATTCACTCAACCATCCATGAATCATAGCGACTGTAAAATGCCTCCCTGAGGTCAGGGCCTGGGTTAAACATGAGGGCTGCACAGATGAGAAGGGGCTGAGTATCCAGGGGCAGGGACAAGCAGACATGTCCCCACAAGAGGTGTGCTAGGAGCTACAGTGGAGAAGAGCAGAGAAGGAAGGTGGGAGGACCTCCCTTTCGTCTGGCCTCTAGTCTCTCACCACCCCTAGATTATAATTAGCTTTGACACCCACTATTTCAGACTTCCTTGAGCACAGAGACTGACATTTGCCCTTGCATTCATTCAGCATTATTTATTAAATGCCTAGTGTATGCAAAGCCCTTTTAGCCTCTTTGGGAACTGCAAATAACAATATTGACTCAATATGAGCCTTTGTGGGGTACACAATGTGGTTAATGCAAGGTTTGGAACATGGTGGGATAGGGAAGCATTTTTTTTTTATTTTAATTTTTAAAATTTATGTGTGTGGGGGGGGCATGCGTGTGCGTATGCATGCAGGAGCACGCATATGGAATCCAGAGGTCAGCAATCCAGATCCACTGTCCACATTGTCTCTTGAGACAGGTTTCTGACAGGCCTGGAACTCAGCAGTTAAACTAAGCTCATTGGGCAATGAGCCCCAGCGGTACCTCCTCCAGTCTCTACCTCCCAACGCTAGGATTACAAAAATTTGTGTCCAGCTTTTCCCTCCTTCTGCTCCCTCCTTTCTTCTGTTCCTCCCTGTCCTTGTTAACACAGGTTCTGGGGGTTGAACTCAGGTCCTCTTTCTTCCAAGGCAAGCACTCTGCTCCCTTAGGGGAGTGCTTAAATAACTAAAAAGTAGACTTAGAGAAAGTACTGTCTTCAAATGTCTGGAGAGCAGCCATGGGAAGAGAAACATTTATTCAAGGCTACTTCAAGGGCAGAGCTAAGACCAATGCAGAGCTGAGAAACTGGACAGGGAAAGTGCTGGAGAGAGGCGGGCAGCTGCCTCTCCACCTGACTGGCTGTTGGCAGTCACAGAACCCACCCCCAACCCCACCCACCCCACCCCACCCCACCCCACCCCACCCCACCCTCACAAAACCATGAAAATGATGAGGACTCTTATGAAGTATTGACATAACTGAGTATGCAGGAAGACACCAGTGGTGGAATCCAGTTTTGGCCAGAGTTCTAGACCCATGGTAGAAAAATACTCAGCATCTCCCCAGATAGTAATGGGTGTCCCGGCCAGCTGATGTGCAGGACCTGAATTCCTGACACCTGGAAAACTAGTAGTAACTGTAGTAGGTGGTGGCTCTCTTCTCCTATGGGCTGCCAGTCACTGGCTGTGTGCAGATCAACTTGAAGGGTACTGGAAAAGATGTAAACAAAGCGAAAGGACAGATTAAGGAATGAGGAAATAAAGCCACATCTGAATTAACAATCTAAGTGACCAAGCAGCAGATTTTACCCAGCAGAACATGGTGATACCCACCGGCTTTGTGGGTGGCTTTTGCCAGGCCTTGCATCTAAAGGCCTGAAGGCTCTATCATAGTGGATCCAACTGTGGCGGGAGGGTAACTTCTCCAGAGCGTGTGCCACCAGAGTCTGCAGAGTCAGGAGCAACCAGCCAGACAACAGCAGATGCGATAGCTTAGCATTTTTACCATCTGAAGCTCGGCAAGCTAGTATCCACCGTCGGACACCCTGTGTGATATGCGAACAATCATATTCTTGAGCAAATCATGGCTTTTGCCCTTAAAATTTTTATATCTGTTTAGAAGCTACACACCAGTAATATCTCCACTGGATATAGATATGGGGAGGAAGAAAAGCTATTGCACATACTGCCCAGTGAGATATCACCCTGCTTTTATTTAAATGGTTCTGTGTTCTTTACCATAGAGTGCCAATAATTTTAAAAATTGTCTGTTAGCTTCAACATTAGGATTAAAATGTAAAAGATGTGTTTGTAATAAACTGGAGAATTGCAGCACCCTATCGTGACATGCTTCAGAGAGAACAGAATTATTAAGGTATTATTAACCTACTCATCATGTGCTCATCTTTAGGTCCCTCACCCTGATTCATATTTTGCTTATACATCTTTACATTAAAGGCTCTTATAAGGACATCAGTGTGCCTAAAGTGGTTTTTCCTTCTCTAGTATCTATAGTTTTAAAATGTCTTCTTGTATATTAGCTTTTAGTGTTTTGATCTTGTTCTGTTTGATTTACTGATCCAGACAGCCTATGCAGAACTAATTATTTTGGGAGTATGCATTAGTTTGGAGGCACTGGTACATTTTATTAACTTCAAATTCCTCACATTTTTTAATTTCTTAAAAATTCCAATTGTTATTTTGGCCTCTTCTTTGCCAAAGGCACAAATTACTTTAAAATAACATATAATATTAATTTACCGTCTAAAGAACTGTGATTTTTCTGTGTAATCATAAGATCATAGCTTAAATATCATCGTCTCCTTGGTTGAATGTGTGATATAACCACTCAGGCGTTGGTAACATTGTGTTCATTGAACACTAGGCCTGTTTGCTCATTGGCTTCACACTGGCTCAGAGCCTCTCTTGTTCACGAGGAGCTTTGACACTGTGACTCTCGTCTGTGGAGTTCTAGTCGGCACTGGGAAACACAGAGCAGTGTTGATTGGAGTCTTCAGGCAGGAGAGACTGCAGCCATTCAGACAGGCTGCCCCATGGTGTAGTGTGTGTATTATGAATGTGGCATTTCATAGTTTCTGTGTTAGTTATAAACTGCGTCTTTTACACTCATGAAATTCCTTAAAGCTGAAAGTGGGACTAATCCCTAATTTCTTCCTTTGCTCTCATGAGTGCCTCAGATATAATGCGAAATAAGATTCCGAGTTTCTTTATATGGGGGTGGGGATGGGACTGCTCTGGGAAAATGAGGGAAATTTTTCCATTAGTGAAAGCTGTTCCAGGTTATGAAATGGTAAAAATAAATAACACAAAAGCCTGCAGGAGGAATTTCTAAGTGGGTCCAAACCAAATGACCTTCAGGTCCTCTCTAAATCTGGAATTTTATCTATGAAAACACTGAAGTTTGTCAAAAATCTTCAACCATCAACATAAGTGGTGAACCGGCTGCTGATTATGGAAATTTTCTCCCAAAATGGAAACAAGTAGATACATTTCCCGTGACAACTTCATAATGATTTCGCCTTGAACATTTGCTGGTGCGGGGACATCTCTGTCTGCTTGGCACCTGAACTGAAGCTCTTGACCAAGCCTGGCTCTCAGGAGGAATCCCAGAGGCAAGAGGACACATTTGTGTTCATAAAAGAAAAAGAAGCAAAACCATCCGTCCTGAATTGTAAGTCCATTCAATGAACTATTATTTATTTAGCTGCTAAATGAATTAAGTAGATTTTTATACACATACATGTATATGCTATTAAGTGAAAAAGGACAAATTTGAGAATACTATTTACAGTATGACTACTTTTGAGTACTTTTAAAAAGGACTATGTGTAAATCTGTATGCATATTTTTCCTGTATGGGAATTTTATTTTTTATATCTTTTAAAATCACAATATAGTTACATCATTTCCCCCTTCCCTTCCCTCCTTCCCAATTCTCTCATACCCTTTCTTGCAATTTTCAAATTCATGGTCTCTTTCCTTTATTAATTGTTGTTACATATTTATACGTTCCTAAGTAGAGAGACACAACCCGCTCCATCTGTAAACCGTTACTTACGTATGTTTTCAGGGTTGACCAGTTGGTGGCTCTTCCCTGGGGTGATAGTCTCTCCCACTCGCAGCTTTCCTTAGCTGCCTATAGTTCTCTGTGTGGGGCTGAGACCTCGTCCACTTTCTCCCATCCACATTAGCATCCTCTGGGTGTCATCCTTGTTCAGGTCATGTCTGGGCAGCCAAGTTGGTGAGATTTCATGGGTGTGGCCTCTGACCTCCCTAGAAGACACAGTGTCACTTGAAGAAGCTCTTTACTTCGGCGAGTTCTTACTACAGAAAGAGGAAGTGGGAGAGGGTGGCTTCCATTTTCATTTGGCATGTTTTCTTGACGATGCTGTTCTCTATGTGCCTTCTCCCCTGTCTGTTTAATGCTAACAGGTCTTACCTGGATCATGGAATTAAAAGCCAAGTCTTTATTTTCTATTTAAAAGTAGTTTTTAATTCCCCAAAGGCTAGAGGAAGGGCATGAGGGCTGCTCTAGGTGCCACCAAGACAGATTTCATAGCTCCATTTTCAAGCATGCAGAAGTATAGACAAAGAAGCAGAGGATTAGGAGAAAAGGGGCTTCTTGCTTAAGACTGATTACTCAATGAGAAGAAATCTGAGCCGGGGCAGTGGCCAGATCTCCCGGGTCCTATCATGACCTCCAATGAGAAAGGAGGGTAAAGGTTGTGAGGAAGGGAGTCAAGCCTTGCAGAGACATGTCCATTCACTAGCCGACTACTGGTGGACTTTCAAGGCTTTAAACAAGGCCCACCTGCACTCATTGATTTTCCTGAGCGTGGGGATAAGACACAATGCAGAGGAGGGAAGGTTAATTTGGATCACAGTTTCCTAGATATCAGTCCTTCATAGAGAGGAGATGTGGCGCAGCAGAATGCTTTACAACATGGCGGCTAGCAAGCAGTGAATATAGGGTTCCAGAGGCGGTCAGGGCAGGACACAGCCCCAAAGGACCCCCCACCAGTGACCTACTCCTTTAGCTAGGTACTGCCTCCTAAGGTTCCTAGCACCTTCACTAAGCCAGCACTACTAACTGGGCACCACACTCCCAACACAAGAGCCTCTTGAGGGGACACTTCATATACAAACTAGAATGTCATGTCACCTTGAGAGCTCCAGGATCAATCCTAAAGCTACCATAGACATTTTCTTTCTTGACCCAAAAGGAAAACACAATAAAGCATGCTATCCAAACAGACCTCCTTTACCACATATCCTGGGATTCCTATGTATTCTGTTTATTGGAGAGGTACTTGTGGAATTCAGTGCTGGAGATAACTGAGAAAGGGTAAGGGTCAAATGGGACTAAGTACCTAATGCAGGCCAGGAGGTTTAAAGCAGTATGTCTGGCCAGATTGACATCCTGATTCCTCCCTCCAGCCCTCCCAGATCAGCTCTCTTCTGTTTCTCTGGATTTTAATCTGCATTCCACACTTTGGACTGTGACTTGACCTTGAATAGGGGTCAGAGCAGCATGTTCAGCTTGAGGCTTGCAACAGGCATTGTGAGAAATGGAACCCTAGGGTACTTGGCAAGTTTCATTATGCTGCGGCGTTTCTGCAACTACTGTATAATAGAGGATCATCAATTCAGAAGTAGAGGAGACACCTCCCTCATTCTCCATCAGTATAGGGGTCTTACCAGACCAGTGAGGCTACCTGTGATCAGATACCACCCACTATTCGCAGCCCTCTCTTTTAGGTGGGCCAGGTCTACGACTGCTCTGCGTTGGCTGTTTTCTCTCTGTCAAACCGACTTTGATCCAAGGGGTACTGGAGGTGATGCATCTCAGCCAAGGTGGTGGCTCTGGTGGGAATCAAAAGTGGGAGTAGTCTTAGGGTGGAGAATGAGAAGCTCCCTTCCCTGGAGGAAAGCCACCTGCCAGCAGAGGCATGAACCTTTGTGTGGGTGCCAAGCTTTTCACCCACTGAGCATCGGAGGTGGATGTCACTTCCTTCACAGGTAAAAGCAAGAAGTGGTGTGTTCCAGGGCCCTGTGATTTTTGGGTGACTCAGCCTGTGACCTTTCAGGAGGAATCTCAGAGAGAGAAGGTGGGGAGTCTGAACTTGCTCTCTCGGAGCTCAAGAGGTAGCTGTTGCTGATACTTCTTCACAATTCAGATGAGGAGGGCTCAGTTAATCCTACCTCTTGGCTCAAGGATATGGACATCGTCGGTCCCTGAAAAACACCTTTTGAAGACGTATTTATTTCCTTATTCCTGTTTCTCTCCATTCTTAAATTCTATTTTCTTGTCCAAGCCACAGTAATTCTCAGGTGTGCAGTATGCCTCCTTATATTTACATGCTTTGTTGCAAAAGTGATTTCTTTGCAGTATCAATTTATGTCTACGTTCTATCTCATTGTTTCTCACTGTCCCTCTTGTTTATTTTTTCCATATCTGCTCCTAAAATCCATTTATGCTGCTATACAGACCTCAGTTCTGCTGTGTAGTAAGTATTCCCTGGAATTCCTGAGTAATAATATAGTGGGTACCACATTTAATACTCAGTCTTACTAAGAGGAACTAAGATGGCCTTTAACTCATACCACGAGTAACTGCAGATGTCTCCAGAGGAACTGAATGAGAATTGGGGGGTGGGGGTATCCTATAGAGGACTTTCTGTATGTTCTACTGAACTTGATTCATCAGGTGGGAGTGCTCCCCAAGGTGACTCACCAGGCCAGAGTGCTCCCCAGGATGCTTGCCAGTACAGACTTCTCTCAAGTCCTCCCTCTCTCCAGCAATATACAAGAACAGTCACATCTCACATCTGCCACACTTGGCATTATCTTTCTTCCCACAGTTTACCCATAAAAAAGACATGCAGTATCATCTCCTTGTCTCAATCTGCATTTTTTCGTGTAGCTCATGAATCTCCCTTCACATCTACTGTGGTGGAGGTGGAGTGTACTGCTCAGGTTCCTGCTTAGAAATTAGATACTCAGTTTCCAGCTGCCCAGAGTGTTGGCCTCAGAAAGCACATAAGATCCAGATCCTTTATGGGGATTGCCTTTGGCAAAAGGAAGCTACTTCACCCTAGTTTATGACCCATTGATGGGGGTAGCATCCATTCAGTGACTAGTCATTCAGGGGTATGAAGTCTCAAGTCCTTGGCCCCAATCAAGGATGTCTCTGAAGAAGCTAGCCAGTAGCAGTGACACCCCATGGCATTGGTAGAGGCTTGGGCTCTAATGGATCATAGTTTAAAACGTTTGAACTGCTCAGTCTTTTTCTGTTTCTCTCACTTGGCCACTGCTACCCATAAGGCTACTTCCAGACCACACAGCTCTGCATCCCTGGGCCTGAAACCCAGGGAAACGACACGTGGCAACCTGGCAGCTTTGGAGAACATTATTTATGTAGCATCTGTTTCTTTCCTCTTTCCTATCACTGCCATAAGTGTCCAAGAGTCTTTCAGATTCTTCACTTCAAATCCTCATTCCTTAAGATATTACAAGCATAGGGATCTGGGGGAGGGCCTAGCAGGTAAAAGTGATTGATACCCAAGCCTGGTGACCTGAGTTCCATCCTGAGGACCCACTTAAAGGTGGAAGGAGGGACAAACTCCTAAGGGCTGTCCTTTGACCTCTTGTGGGGGGCATCCCTCACCCCCACATTTCTCCAGGGTACTCTTGAGTATGAGCAGCAGGAAATATTAGTTAGAAGGACAGAGAGGGGAGGAACAGATAGAAAATACAGGATAGCCTTGGGAGGGCCTAGATTCTAATCCATCGGCCCAACTGTCTCTGCCCCAGGGTATTTATAGAAACACCAAGGGGTGGAGCAAAAGACCTCCCCCCAGCACAGCCAAGAGCAGACCATCTCAGACACCTGCACTCAGGCCCATGGTCTTAATCATCCTCTCTATGCCGACCTGCTGGGTAAAGTCATTAGGAAA